>NC_041782.1:1500000-1642500 GCF_900090045.1 Plasmodium malariae
AAAAAAATACAGAATGCCAATTTTTTTTCATTAACCTCCAAAAATTTCCAAAGCGTTTTCACAATTCTTTATCGAACAGTAACATATACATAAATGTGTGTGCAAGGACTGTTCGGATACATATTCGTAAATGAATACTTATTATACATAAATATATATACCACATAGCAGTACCTATATGGCACACACACATACACATAAACACACATACACACATGTATATATATATATATATATATATATATATAGATATATATATATATATATATAGATATATAGATATATAGATATATATATATATATACATATACATATACATACTTTTTATGCACCACCAGCACTCTTTCCTCAGTTTTTCTTTTTATGAACAGCAAGAAAAATTATTGTTCATAAAAATTAAATTAAATGAACCACTGCAAATTAATCTTCCCAAGAAATGTAAACAATTCACGTCCGAGCCTTTCAATCTGTTACATTTGATGCTGCTTTGTTTCACGTCGTTATGTTCCATTTTATATACCCATTTTACTATTCATTTTACAATTTTTTTTCTTTTTTTTTTTTTTTACAATAATATAATATATAACAAAAACCCCAAGCACATGTTGTTTACTTGAAATATTTATAACTGTCATATCGCTTAAGTAACAACATAAATGCTACACCTATATACATCCACACAAAAGCATGTGATAATGTTCATACACATATATATTACTTCCATATACACATAATGTAGCATATGAACCAAGCACACACCTTCGGTACTGCAAGAAGGAACAATCACATGAGGAACTTATATAAAAGAGAAAAAAAAAAAAAAAAAAAAAAAAAAAAAAACAGTATGAGGGTAAAGCAGCAAAAGGGTGAAACCAGTTCTTACGATAAAATAAATAAAATGAGTGTATGATATAAAGTAGGTTTTTATGTTAGGCATACTCTTAAAAGAATGATACATACACCATTTTAAGTGTCTGGTGTAATGTGTGTATAACATTACTCGTATATTCCTTCATATATTAATTTGATTAAACGTTTCTTTTTCCTTTTCCTTTTTTTTTCGCCCTCATATTTTACAACTTATAATAAAAAAAAAATATATATAAAAATATAAAAATATAAAAATATAAAAATATAAAAATATAAAAATATAAAAATATAAAAATATAAAAATATAAAAATATAAAAATATAAAAATATAAAAATATAAAAATATAAAAATATAAAAATATAAAAATATAAAAATATAAAAATATAAAAATATAAAAAATATAAAAAATATACTTCCTTTCACTTAGTCCATTATTCACGTGTAAGAGGGTAAAATTATATACATTTTGATGCATTTTTTTTTTTTTTTTTTTTTTTTTTTTTTCCCTTTTTCACTAAATTTTTCACCAAAAAATATAAAAAAAAAAATTAATATTTATGTTTAATACCATTTTGAACTTTTTTAAATCTTAACGCAAAAGGTGCGTTTTGTGCAGTGTAAAACCTACAAAGATTCGTAAAAAAATGAGTAAAATAATATGCAAAATAATATGCAAAATAATATGCAAAAAAATATGCAAAAAAATGTGAAAAAAAATGTGCAAAATAATATGCAAAAAAATGTGAAAAAAAATGTGCAAAATAATATGCAAAAAAATGTGAAAAAAAATATGCAAAAAAATATGCAAATAATTCAAGGTGTTAAAACGCACTTTGACATATACATGGCACATTCAACTTTTAGCATTTAATGTTTTACATTTATGATTACACATTTGCCAGTTGCACATTCGTATATTATAAATCATATATACTATGTATATAGCAGAAGCTACATATTTTCAATTAAGCAGTACGTATGTAATGGCCTAACATATGCAGTCATATTTTATTCACACAGCAAACTTTGTTTGTTAACACCCTTTTTCTCCTTTTTTAAAAAAAAAAAAAAAATATATATACATATAAATACGTATATGTTTAAATACATATAATATGTTTAAATAGGTTAAATATATGTTCAAATAAGTATAATATATGCATAAATACGTATATGTATAAATACGTATATGTATAAATACGTATATGTATAAATACGTATAATATATGTATAAGTACATGCATATATGTACATATATAACTCGCACGAAGGGAGAAGATGAGTTTTTAAACATTTGCGGGTATTTAGTTTTTATTTTTTTACTCGTTTTATTTAGTTTCATTTCTCTACGTGCAAATTTTTTTTTTTTTTTTTCTTCGCTTCATTTTGCTTTGCTTTACATGCCACGGTACACCACCATAATACTTCCCACTGCACTACACCTCCTCGAATCGACATCTAATTATATCAAATCAAATAACATTCATATTTAATTTTCTTATTATATTATGTTATATTATATTATATTATAATTTTTTTTTTTTTTTTGTTTAAAAACAAAATAGCGCAAATTGTTTTTTGATTTTCCTCCCTCTGTTGGTCATACTATACAGAACAAATAGCTGTCGAAAAAGGAAATTTTTTTAATTTTTTGTTTATATATTGTTTTACATTTTTTTTTATATATTTTTTTATATATTTTTTTATATATTTCTTCCATTATTTTCCTTTACTTTTTTATATATTTCTTTCATTATTTTCTTTTACTTTTATATATATTTCTTTTATTATTTTCTTTTCTTTTATTTTTTTATATATTTCTTTTATTATTTTTTTTTATTATTTTATTTTATTTTTTTTTTTATTTCCATTTATTTCCTTTTATTTCCTTCTATTTATTTTTATTTTATTTTATTTCTTTTTATTTCCTTATCTTTTTTTTTATTTTAAAATGCAAAAAAGTACTAGTAAATATGTTATAGATCCTATAAGTATAAAAACAAATTGTTCCAGTGAAGAATCTTATATTCGATGTGTTGAATATGGTAAAGGAAAAGCGCATTACAGAAATTTAATTTTACTTGCAAAGGCAATACTGGCGGGAGTATTTGTAGGTGTTTGTGCGCACGCTTCCGGAATAGCAGGTTATTATATATGAATGCATATGTGTTATGAGTGTAGATGATCCCACACGCATGTACGTGTGCCTGTTCGTGGGTTTGCCCGTGAACCGAAATAGACATAAATATATACATGTACGTATTCATATGTACGTATGTACATACACGTATATATATTTTTGCATAGCCAATGTTTCTTATGCGCAAACCGACTTATGAACATAGAGAAGGAACACTTCATTATGTGCCATTGCTTCGTGTTGCTGTTGAATAACATAAGGATGTGTTACCATTTTACAGGAGGTTTGTTCTACTATCACAAATTGAGGGAATATGTAGGCATTTCAATGAGTGCATTTGTATATGGATTTACCTTTCCAATTGCATTTTTATGTATTATATGCACAGGGTCAGATTTATTTACTGGAAATACCTTAGCTGTTACTACAGCTTTACTACAAAAAAAATTAGGTTTATTATGTTATATGAGAGTGATGTGTATATCACTAGTGGGGAATTATATAGGTGCCGTTGCATTTGCTTTTTTTGTATCCTATGGTTCTGGTGCATTTAGTATTAACACAGATACTAGTAAAAATCATATTTTTCAATTTCTAAATGATATAGCTATAAAAAAGGTTAGTCATTCTTTTATTGAATGTATATGTTTAGCCATAGGATGTAATATTTTTGTTTGTCTAGCCGTTTATTTTGTTTTATCCATAAAAGATGGATCGGGTCTCGTCTTTAGTGTATTTTTTGCAGTATATGCATTTGCTATAGCAGGATATGAACACATTATTGCAAATATTTATACCCTAAATCTTGCATTGATGATAAGCAATGATATTTCTTTTACCCAAGTATATTTCAAAAATTTATTGCCAACACTGATCGGAAATTATGTAAGACTCACAACTATTCTTTTTGTGGAACTTGTCATTTTTATTTTTTGCGTGTAAAATTGGGAATTTCTTATAGCTTTAAATTTTATATATCTTCCACGTGGAGCGTTTTACATTTTTCGCTCATTCATCGCACGTTCTACTTATTTCTTTCTGTACGCACCACCCATTTCGCTTCTTTCATTTTTCAGATTGCAGGAGGACTTGTGTTAGCTTTCCCTTTGTTTTTTATTTACAGAAGTTGCTACTATGATTATGACAAGATGAATGATGAATTGAACACTGTCGTATTGAAAACGTAATACATAAAGACACAGCTATGTTTTATAGTGCACACACATTCTCTAAACACCCTTTTGTGTGTACATATGTGTATGCACTTACGCGTACACACGTACTGTATTATGTGTGTGTAAATACTCACATCGCCCCTTTTTTTAGTTTATCTTTGGAGCTGCAAAATGAAAGCAATCATATTTAAAGATTTACTATTTTAAAGATTTTATTGAGCTTTTCCACTTAAGGAAATACACGCTCTTTTGCTTTATTTTGTTTTTTTTTTTGCCTTTTTTGCCTTTTTGCTCGTTTTTTCCATATTTTTAATCGTCACATATATCCTTTTCCATTTTGTTCACCTTATGAAATACATGTATTTATTTAGTTATTTATTAAAAAAAAGGATTTTTAATTAAATTGCATTTTTTATCTTTTTAAATTATTTGTATATATAGCGCTTGTTTACCCTACCCAAGGGAATCTCGTTTTACGTGTATGTGACAATGCATTAAATTGCAAGAAAGTAGCATGTTTTCCTTTCTTTGTCATTCTTACCCTATTCTTCATTTGTATTTATATCTATATCCGCATTTTCATTTAAATCTTTACCTTTATCTTTACTCATATTTTCCTTTCCCTATTTTATTCTTTTGCCATTTTTAAGTGTCAATACTTATGTTCGTCGTTATTAGTTGTCCTATAACGTTATTAATGCATACATTTTTATCCTATATTCGTGTATTTATGATGTAAAGCTTTAAGTGGCTAAGAATGAATTACGTATATATGTTTGTACACATATATTTACATATGTGTATACCCCCTTTTTAAAAGATAAACAGATTTTATTAATATAATTTCCCTTGCGTGTTAAGGTCTTTTATTTTACAGTTTAATTGTAAGACTTAACATGTTTCTTTTCTGTTTCCTTCTTTCTTTCACTTTTTTTCATTTTGAATTATATTATCATCTTGTTATTACGATTATTATGATTATGATTACTACCATATTAATCTCATACTCTGTTATTTACCCTTTTTCCGTAAAATGTCTACTGTTTAAAAAAACTTATTTTATATTATCATATAGTTCAGTTTTTCTGAACAGTTCATATTTTTTATATATATATATTTTTTTTTTTATTTCTTTACCTGACTAGTTATTTGTAAGGCAATATGTTACTTAAAAAACAATAGTGAAAGAAGCATATGAATAGATGTTGGATAAATATATTATACATGAATAATTGAGCATACGACAACTAAATGAAAGAAAGAATGTATGAATGGATGTGCAATTGACAAAAAAAAAAAAAAAAAAAAGATGACAATTGTGACCATGAAGAAATTATGACCAAATTAAGAATAATGGGGGGGGGGTGAAATATTTATAATGAGGTTGTTGGATAATATGGTGAACGTACGTGTGTACGCGTGCGTGTATGTTTATCTATGTATGTATATATATATATATATATACGTGTATGTGTAGTGTATGTGTAGTGTATGTAGGTGTGTATACAGCACAAGGGCCTCCTCAAACATTCGCGTTAGGTACAACACAGTTAGTACGAATTACAATATCCTTGAGAAGGAACTACACCCAAATGGGTCACCTGCAAAAGTTTTCCCCGTATTCGCAATATGCTCGGCATTTATATATGCGTTTTAATAAATTTTTGCACATTATTCTGTATTTTTTCCGTCAATATGGTTTTAGATTTTTTCGTATTTTCTATAAGGTCCGTAATGATAGCAAAATTTTGATTATAGCTATTTATAGTATCCTGAATATGTTTTATGATATTTTTAATTTCCTGCACTTCTCTATTAATTTTTATGTTTACACTGTCTATATTTTCATATATTTGTGTTACATTTTTTTCGACGAGGACATAATTTTTTTGTTCTTCTTCAATTTTTTGATTCCATTTATTTTGCTCCTGAACAAAAGACTGTTCTGTGTTTATTAGCAACTGTTGTTGCTCCTGTTTTTTATTTGTTAAATTTTGTTTTTCTGCTTCCAGAGATTTTATATTTTTCTCCAAACTTTTTAATTCACTTTTTTTATTAATATGAAATTTAATTGTTTCATCTATATGACTTGTTAAGGTAGTTAATAAATCAACCAATTTTTTTATGCACAAGTCAGCAACATTTATTTTGTTTTTAATTTCTTCATTTTTTTTTTTATCTGCTTCAAAATAAGACAAATGTTCAAATAATAAATCCTTTAATTCTTCATTATATTGTTGTAATTTTTCTGGTGAAGGAACAATTTGATCTTCTAAATCTTCTTTTTTTTGTCGAAGTCTAGAAAACTGAAAAATTAATTCATTTGTTTCATTGACAATTTTATCTTTTGTTGATTTTAAGGAAATAATAACACTTTGTTGAGAATTTAAAAGATTTTGGTTTTCGATAATTTCTTCCTCGTAATTTCTTTTTGTATTTTTTTCCTTCAGAATACTATTCCTTATTTCTTCATGTTTCGAAAGTAATATTTGTAATTCGTTCTGAACACTTTTGAGTTCGTTATCTAGAGTACTGTCTTCAATTTTTTTTTCTTGAATTTTTTTAATTTTGGCATCATTTTCATTATATAACTGTTCTTTATATTTCATAAAATATATAAAGGCATTAATTAATTTGGTTACATGACTACTTACAGGTTTAAATATATAACTCAATGTATTTTCAATATTTAATATCCTATTAATTTTTTCACAATGTCTAATAAATCTTAAATTACCAATAGCTTGTAAATGATTCTTTCCTTCATTTGGTAATATTTGAATACCATCAATTGATGGCATAGAACTTTTTAAATCTCCAGTAAATTCTTCAATCCTTATATTGTTAATGTCTTTATTTAAAATGTATTTTATACATATACTATAAACACCTTGCACATCTTCTGTTGTAGGATTTTTTAACGTATTTTGAGCTATTTCTACTCCATACTTGTTCATTTCACTTTTCATTTCTTCAAATCCAAGTCTTGGCACAAGATCGTTTCCTCCGTTCATTTTGTTTTCTCCTTTTTCTTCTATTTCCCTTTTAGAAACATATGAAAGGTTAACCCCTTAATAAGGGTAAAACGTTAAAACAGAAAAAAAGAAATAAGAATATTGGAGATTATCAAAAAATTAATTCTTTTTTTTAAATTAAAAATGTAACGTTAATCTAGGCAGGCGGGAAGCTGTGGAAAGGAGTGCCAGTGGGATATACTCAAGTGTATGCATACATGAGTATGTAAAGACGTAAGTATGTATGTAAAGGCGTAAGTATGTACGTAAAGACGTAAGTATGTACGTAAAGACGTAAGTATGTACGTAAAGACGTAAGTATGTATGTACGTATGTATATATGCGTGTATATATGCACGTATATATACATATATGTGTACTTGTATGTGTTTATCCAAACTCATACAAGTTTATACACGCATATATGCCTGTACAATAATTAGGTTACTCTGTATGCAATACACTCTGACTGTTAATAGCTGCTTTGCGTAAATGTTTGCTACGGCAAAGAGCAGTTTTAAAAAAAAAAATAGGAAAATGCAAATCTTTACAACTGTATCAGTTTTATATTTACATATTTTTATAATTCAAAATTGTGAACAAAGTTTTTTAAAAACAGAATAAAATTTTTAAACCGAACATACAATGTGGATAAAATTATGCCTTTTAGCATCAGTTCGTTATTTTATTTTACTTTATTTCATTTTGTACTTTTAAAATGTACACGTATAGCAAAATTTTACTTTAGTGTGTTACAAATGAAGATTGCCAAATGGGTTCATATATAACCAATTTAAAAATACGTAGAAAAAAGAAAACATATATTTCATTATAGCAATATTTTTGCAGACTCACCTATTTTCGAAAAATGGTAAAAACAATGGAATTGTTAATCAGTTCGAAAAATTATATTAATTATTTTAAAAAAATAAAATAAAATAAAATAAAATAATTATAAAATTATAAAAAATTATTGCATGTTAATGTATATTTTCAATTTTTTTTTTTTTTTTTTTAACTTCTTATGTCTACTTTTTTCCTTTTCGCTTTTTAAATACAAAGGTAACATAAAAAAAAAAAAAAAAAAAAAAAAAAAACACATTACTTGTTCATACAAATATAATATGTACCTAATAAAATTTAAATTTGTTCAAAAGTTAAGCAGTTACAAAAAAAAAAAAATAAAATAAAATAATTAACTTTATATGAAAGAAAATTTAGGTCAGACTTTCAAACAGTGCAACAATGCTACATATACATACATATATATTTATATATATATATATATATATATATATATATGTACATATATGTGCCTCACTAAAATTTACCCTTTTGAGAATTCCTTAAAGAGAATGTTTTCCCAAAAAACACAAATGCGCAATATGGCTTCTGTAACATACCTTCATTTAAGATTGAGCAAGAACTGATACTTGCGTAAAATAAAATAAAGTTTGAATATGCAGATTAAAAGTTAACATCATAACTGTTACAGAACGAGTGGGATATTACTACCCGCTTTCTGAAGTACTTGTTCTTATAAAACCATTGAGTGCTCGTAATGGTATTCCTATTATTTTGCATATACGTGCTTATGTATATGTATATGTGTATATACACAAATATATATACACGGTAAGCTTCTATTGTATGGCATTATTTCACCCATTTAGGGCTTTTCTTTCACATATCTCCTTCATGCACACAAATAAGATTTTATTTTATTTATTTATTTATTTATTTTTTACTTCTTCTATTGCAACTTGATGATTATTTTACTATGAACTCTTTTTAGAGATAAAATATTCGTAAAATTTCTTTGATCTGTTTATCTCTTTCATTCCACCTATTAAATATATTCATTTAAATGAAAGCATTACCTACCACTGGAACAATGAACAATGCCGTATTTGTGATATTACATCCCTCTTACTAGGAAAAGGTTGTATACTTTGTAGCATATCCTTTTGTAGATAATGAATTTTAAAATAAAAAGTAAGGGGTAAAAACTTTGCATTACCTGGATAAGCTTGTTCACTGGCATAAAAAGGGAGTTATTACGCCATACACACTTATATAGTTATATTTATGCATGTATGTATGTATGTACGTACGTACGTGCTTACATACCTAGGCACTATGAACGTGTAACTCGAATTTATATGCACCTTCGAAAAAAAAAAAAAATATATTAACAAGTCAGCAAAAGAACAAATGTTCGCATATTTTTGCAACAGTACGAAATAGGTAACAGAAAAAGCATACAAAAGGCAAAGGATTGGAACATTGAACACTTTTCTCATTGCTTTTTTTAAATTGTGTAAATATGTTAAAAAAGAAGAAAAAATAGTACATGTACCATAATGAACAAATTTTGCATATTTACAGGATTATATATCTTGTTTTTTAACGTATGCAATAATATAATTGAAAACTCCACATTTTATGTAAATTCCTACGCTCAAAAGAGAAGTATAGTATACAATAATAACACAAAGAGATACCATAACAATTATCTACATTATATATATAATTTGTGTAATAATAACAAAAGGCGAAAAGAGTACTCTGTAAAAATTTGTACACATAATTTTGGTAAAACATACCCCGACAACAGAAAAAATATTTTTTTAAGAAAAAAACCTGCACAAGCAAGGAAATTGAACAAAAAAAGGCATAGAATATTTTTCTTCTCCAAAGACGGCTATACGCGTAATTGTTATGATAAAAGTAAAGGAATAAAAGGGGGGAAAAAAAAAAGATATATAAACATTAATATAAATATAAAAAAAAGTAAAATAACAAAATGCGATGTATCAACCAATTTTTCATTTTATCTTGATGGGGAAAAACACACAAATGAGGAAAAAGAAAATGTCAACGTTTATGTTGAAAAGGGCAATATCACATCATCTAATCAGATAAAGAAAAGGGATGAAGACGGAAGAGAAGCACATATTGAAAATGTGCACGGGGAGAGTAGTAACTCATTGAGTGAAAAAGTAAATGATTATATTAGTCCAAAACGTGAAGAAGAAATGGAAAAACATGAAATGAAAGAAGAAAATAAGGTTAGTGGTGAGCACATGCACCCGAATGACAACTTGTTGAAACCAAGTGAAAGTAATGAAGAAAATTTAAATAAAGCAATAAAAAAGGCTGAAGAGTATATTAAGGGTAAACAAGATAACATAATAGAAAAAAGAGAAATGAATAAAAAAAAAAAAGTAATAGAAAACTTGAAGGGTGATGATGTGTTTACAGATAAATTCCTAGATCTAAGTATGTACGATTTATTAAAACATGTATATAAAAAGAATATATATGTGAGCTCAAAAAATTTAGTAGACGATATTTGCAAGTGGTTGAAAAATATTTATACTAGCTATTTAAAATCAGAGGAGGAAAAGAAAAAAAAGAAAGTGAAGAATGGGGAAGGCACTGCAAATGGGAAGAAACTGATAGTAGAAAAAGACATATCTGACAATTATAGCAGAGAAAGAAAGGAAAGATATTTTAACAACTTCCGCTTAGAACAGTCGGACGGGGAAGATAATGATGATGATGATGATGGTGGTAGTGGTAGTGGTAATGATGACGAAACGCTGAAGGCACAGCTGCAGTCATTAAAATTGTACAACAAGAAAAACCTAAGCAAGTATTTCTACTCATTTAATAGGGGCAATATCCTGAAGCAGGTAGTTACTGAGGGGGAGGAGGAACAAATGGAAGAAGGGGAAAAGCAAAAGGACAAAAAAGGGGAAGTTAGACTATATGATGATAAGGATAAAAAATTGGATGAAGAGATAGAAAAGGTGTTGTCAAATCCAATATTTGATTATGATACAAATTTGTATATTGATAAGAAAAGATATATGAAATCAAATGTAACGATTGAGTTTAACATTTATGATTCATATAAAGACCGTGTAATTTTAAATAATAAAAATACTAATTCGACTATGCTTGAATTTCCTTTGATGTATAGTCATAGTATTATACAGAAATGTATTCTTACTATGAAAAAATTAGAGAAAGCTATTTTTTACATTAACAATTCTTTACTGTTCAGAAATTTTACATCAAATAGTGAACCAACAAATGATGAAGATAGAAATGTATATGATGTTATAACTAACGAAAATTGGATTAAAATGGAAATATATCTGTGTAATATTTATGGAATTAATGAAAGGTGGGAAGGTATAACCCCTGATATGTTTACTGATGAAGAAAAAGCTAATTCTTTTTTAAAAGAATATTCCTTTGACTCATCTAACAATATTATAGGTGTTTCTACCCAGGGAAAAGGAACACCTGTACATGAATCTAGTGGGAAAACTCAAATCGAGTCCACAAGCACAGCTGACAAGGGGGAAATTACCCAAGTGGAAGATGCAAATAGAGATCAGAGTAACAATAAAAATGATAATCCAAAATTATCTATGGAAGGTTGTGACTTAGGGAAGGAGGGAGAAAAAAAGATAGAAGGACAAGAAAAAAAAATTAGCGAAAAAAGAGCAGAGATAATAAGGAGAAGTGAAGAATATGAAACAAAAAAAGAACTGGAAATAAAAACTGACTTTTTAATGAAAAAATTAGAAAACGAAATGAAATATGATCCAAACCATTACATGTGGCAAGATTTATATCCACAATTAGGTGAACATGATAAGCAAAAAACAGATAAATATTTTGACAGTCTAAAAAAAGAAATGAGTGAGCATCGATTTAGTAGAGGATATACAGATAATATAAAAAACAAGCAAAGTTTAAAAGGTTATGATATAGGAGAAAAAATTGAAGGAAAAGCAAAATATTATGTGTGGCAAGAAACTATTCATTCCTTTTGTTTATATTTCCCATTACGACCATACGTAAAAAAAAAAGATATCATTGTTGATATGGACAATAACTTTTTTTTCCTTTCTATTCTTAATCGAACTATTATTAAAGACTTTTTTATTAAACCTATAAACTCCTCTGATTCTATATGGTCATTGAGTGATAATGAAGAGGCTAATAGTATTAGAAAGAAACATTCCGATGAATTTCCTGTATATGAATTAACCAGTTCGGATGATCAGGAAGTACACAAAATGATGAAAACGAAATTCTGCCTAATATACAATATTTACAAAGACAACAATCACAAGTACATGTGGGGATCCGTATTTAAGGCATCCTAGAATAGGGAAGCAGAAGTACCTTCGTTGTTCTTTTACCTGTGCATATCGTGGTTTATCCTGTTAGTGATACCATTTTTTGAGCCCCCATTATGTTGTAGTTTAACCTGTTAGTGAAACCATTTTTTATAGCCCCTACGTATCATCCTTTTTTTTAACCTCTGAGAGATTTTTTTTTTTTTTCCCCTTTTTTCTCCCCCTTACTATTATCATTCGTGGCCCATACCATTGTTGACGTTTCTTTGTAAATTTTTTTCAAATAAAGAACAACTTTCACATTATTGTTGTTACTGTTTCTATTCTTGCAATTGTTATTGGAGTACGTAGGGGTCCTTCTAAGAGTACCACCTTATGCAAATAGTTTTACGAAAACAAGCGCAGTATTGGATGTACTTATATGTATATGTATATATACGCACGTATGTATGTAAAACGAAAAACCCCGCACGACTTTGTAAACATTCATAAAGCTCTCTCCATGTAGGGACACGTCATTACGTGTACCTAAATGCACGCATGTGAAAAGAATAAGTTCATTTTTTTTTTTTTTTTTTTTTTTTTTTTTTTTTTTTTTTGAAAGAAAGTGATCTATATAACCATACACTGTTGCAAAGCCCTTACTCACCATTCGATTGCCAAAATATGATGACGCTCTTTTTTTTACGGAGTCCAAATGCAAGCGTTGGGTTTGTACAAAGGATCTGCTCTATAATACGAAATGTCAATATCCTGAAGTAGAGTATTATATGTAGAATCATCGTGGTGGGTTTTATATGGAACCATATTAAGGTTAAGTTCAGTACTGTTTGAGGTGCTAATGTTAGTGGAACATTTACCTGATATACTTTCATCTGTTTTGAGACCATCTATCTCTTTTACATCATTTAAGAATTCTAAATAGTATTCATGTGTTTTTGCTATCAAGTCTTCACTTTCCTTTTTATTGTATAATTTTTTAGATATGATGTTTAACACTTTCGATTCAGCCATTTTGTATGAACGGAACCATTCCAGCAGTAGGCTTAGCGTGTAGGGGTAGTACTTTTCCACGTCCTCCAGGCTGTTTATCTTTTCGAAATTACTGTCTTCCTTCTGTTATGTAAATGGGTGTTATGTAAATGGGTGTTATGTAAATGGGTGTTATGTAAATGGGTGTTATGTAAATGGGTGTTATATAAATGGGTGTTATATAAATGGGTGTAATAACGAGGAAAACGACATGCCTAAATGAAACATAGAGCTATTTGTGCATTTTTCCTTTCATACATTAATCGCTATGATTTTCCAATCCAGCTGCCCCTCATCGATTAGAGTGAACGCGCCTAAAACCTTTTCCCCAAAAAAAAAAAAAAAAAAAAAAAAAAAAAAAAAAAAAATTAATTAATAAATGAGCGCATACACGACTGGATAATAAACGGATGTATAAGGACCAGAGGGAGGGGACCAGATAACAAAACGCTTTTCCCTCCCTTTTTAGCAAAAAGACTGAGTCATTTTCATCGCTCTTTCCATTTACACATACCTTAACAGGAACGACCTGTCCCATTTTGAGACTATTTTTCCCTATGTCAACTATGTCCAAAGGATCATCATCACCAGTAAAAAATAGCTGTTGATTGTTATTGGTTTGGTAGGTGTAAATATGTTTAGGGTACTCATAAGTCCTAGGTAAGGCTCCATAATTCCAATATATAGAATTATGATAATAACGTAGTTTACCTTTCTTTGTATCTTGTTTAATTATATTAAATTTTTCATTTAACTTTATTTCTAATTTTATATAATTATATTTGGATATTTCAACGATCATATTATATGTCCCATCTTCATTCATTAAATCAATATGATGCCATGGGGATATAGGGACAAAATCATTATTTACTTTTTGTAAATATGTTATATGAAAATTATCTTCATTTATTTGATTACAATATTTAACCATATATGTTTTATTATTATTTATAAATATATTATTTCTTTTATCATATAAATTTAAATTTGAAAAAATATTAGAAATAATATTATTATTATGAAAATTTAAATTAACTTTTACTTCTTTATTTGTTTCAATGAAATAATCATTCTTCTTATCCTTCATTTCTCCCCTGTCATTTTCATATATAACTCCAGAGCTGCTCATTTTTCTTCTTTTCAAATTGGTTACTACGTTTTTCTAAAGAGGAGAGTAAAAAAAAAAAAAAAAAAAAAAAAAAAAAAAAAAAAGGTAAATACAAAAAGGTAAATACAAAAAAGGTAGACACAAAAGAGTTCTACAAAAACACAGATAAAAATTTCTCTTTGCTTCTGTTCTGTTGATCCGCTTCGTAAAAGGAAAAGAAGCTCTCTATTCATGCACGCGTGTTTCATTAAACCCCCTTGGCGCTACACACACACAATACATATACATTTATATATACATGTACATATACATATACATTTATATATACATGTACATATACATATACATTTATATATACATGTACATATACATATACATTTATATATATATATATATATGCTATACTTATGTATGTATTTTTTTTTTTTTTTTAAACGTGCAAAAAACAAAGGCGTATTGAGTGAGCTGCAAGTGCGTAGACACGAAAAAAAAAAAAAAAAAAAAAAAAAAAAGGGGGGCTCAAATGAGCGTATGTGTTCGCGTATATATATTTACATATACATATATGTATATACACATATATATACATGCACATATATAAATATGTACGTGTATATGCGTGCAGGTGTTTGCCAGGATGAGGTTATTCGCATGCAAATGCAAAAGATAAAAATACGGAAAGGAAAAAAAAATAAAATAAATAATTAAGAAAATATATGAATAAATGAACAAATGAATAAACGAACAAATGAACAAATGAACAAATGAACAAATGAACAAATGAACAAATGAACAAATGAACAAATGAACAAATGAACAAATGAACAAATGAATAATTAAATGAATGATCAAATAAATAAGGATATATAATGAACCGTTAAACGTTCTGGATAAAATAACTTGACGCCCTGTGGAAAAACTATGAAAGGAGGTAAGTCTCCCGTTATAATATATTTCTGTACATAAGTATGCGTCTTACATATACATGTATGTATGTATGTATGTATGTACGTATGTACGTATGTATGTATATGCATATGTACACAAATATGTATATATAAATATGTATATATAAATATGTATATATGTACATACCTGTATATATATAAACATGTACATGTGTATAATCATGTATGCATGTATGCTCACCTGTTCATACAAGTATGCATTAACATATGCTCAAATGTCAGTCCATGCAAACTTGAACATTTGCAAAAAATAGTTTATTATTATTACAAAATATAAACGTTAACACACACATCGTTAATATAAAAAATTTGTAACTAGCTTCATAAAAATCGGGAAAAAAATTTATATTTCGGGGGGAATGGGAAGCATAATATTTGGCTATTCAAATGTTAATGAATAAACGAATGATCAAATGGGTACAAACTCAAGCGCACTTGCACATATATACATATATATATATATATATTAGGTATATATGCATGTATGTGTGCATTCACATATGTAGGTATGTATTCGCGTATGTATGTGTGTATTCATATATGTATGCACATATGTAGGCATGTATGCAAGTGCGTAAGTTATTTATTCAGAGTCAAATTCATTTGTATATGAATACCTTTTACAGTATAAAAATTCTATTAAAGATAAAAATTAAACAACATAATGCTCTTTTTGCATTTCTTCTTAATGTAATATTTAAATCTTTTTATTTTTATTTTTTATTTTTTATTTTTTTTATTTTTTATTTTTTATTTTTATTTTTATTTTTTTTTTTTGTTTTACTTTGTTTTGTTTCGCTTTATTTTATTTTCGTTGTACATTTCAAGTATGTTCAGCTCAAAGACCATTTGCATACATGCACATACAACATCTTAATTGAAAGAAATAAAAATATTAGTCGCATGGGTGTATGAGTGTATGCGTGTGAGTGTATGAGTGTATGAATGTATGAGTGTATGCGTGTGAGTGTATGAGTGTATGAATGTATGAGTGTACAAGTAAATAATTGAACGAATGAATAAAAATTTTCAAGCAATAAGAAAATGTCAGCATATATATACATATTCCAATGTAAAGAGGATACAAATGTTTTTATCCCTCTTGAAATATCTCTACTTTCTGCGTTATGCCTCACGTATAATTTTGCTCACTCATTATTGCTCATTGTACACTACTCACTTTAATTTTTTAATAAACAAAATAATATACATATATATTGATATATGCACATACGTATATATATATATATATATATATATATATATATATATATATATATATATATATATATATATATATATATATGGTATATATATGCTGTATTACTTACATGTATGCTTTTATTATTCCTACTCACACACATGTATACACTTGCCATTGGCACCGAAAAAAGCTAATTTCGTATCAAACGAGCTCAAAAAAAAAAAAAAAAAAAAAAAAAAAAAGGCATAATTCTTTTTAGCTATTTAAAATCTTCTAGTATGATAAATTTAATAAAAAAATAAAAATAGAATAAGACCTTTCATCTTGCATAATATAACACTCATACGAATACATTTACATCACGTAGACGACGAAAAAATAGTAAAATAAATAAACGCACAGATAAATGCATAAATGGATGCATACATAAACGAATAAACGATTGCTTAAATGGATAAATACATAAACGAATAAATGAATGCGCAAATGAATGAATGCATAAATGAATGAATGCATAATAAATGGATGAATACATAAACGAATAAATGAATGCATGAATACATAAACGAATATATGAATGCATGAATACATAAACGAATAAATGAATGCATGAATACATAAACGAATATATGAATGCATGAATACATAAACGAATATATGAATGGATGCATAAACGAAGAGGAACAGAATAAAACAAAATAAAGTGCAACTTTAGTAAAAGAATTCTGCTATTTTTGCCTTCCACTTATATACAACATAATGGATGAAATGTACATGAACGTAAGTGAACTGTTCTTGTCCCTCTTAAAACATAACGAAATGTAAGACATATTTTCTACATAATATTGGACCATCCGCTCATTAATTTGTTTATTTCCTTATTCATTTCGAGTTTTTTTAGTTTTTTTAATTTTTTTAATTATTTACTTGTAAACCCGTTTCAATGAAGAACTTCATCTTCATGGGTGTCAGCACGTCCAGCCCTTTTAGTATATTGCCAATTCCTTTGAAAAAAAAAAAAAAAAAAAAAAAAAAAAAAAAAAAAAAAAAAAAAAAAAAGAAAGAAAAATAAGAAAAAGATAATAAAATAGGAGGAAATAATAATTAAGTGAAAAAAAAAAAATAATAAAATAAAAATAAAAAGGTGGGGAGAGGGGAAATAAACTCTTATTCACTTGTTAAACTACACACAAACAATTTTCCTCATTCGGTGAGGCGTTATATATATTTATTTATTTTATTTGTTTATTTTATTTGTTTATTTTATTTGTTTATTTTATTTGTTTATTTTATTTATTTATATATTTATTTATTTTATATGTTTTTTTTTTTTTTTTATATTTATTTTATTTTTATTTTATTTTTTTTCGTGTGTGTGTGTGTTTGTATGACTAGTAAAATATTCTCGTTCAACTTACCCTCCGGTACGTAAAGAAACATGTGTAAAAAAAGGAAAATATTCATTGTAACAATTGTTGGCAATGCTTAATCATGCTATTTGAACTTAACAAAGTAGACTAAAATGCAGATAACTAATGAGAAAAGAAGTGAAATGATGTGAAATGCGGTGAAATACAGTGAAATAAGATACGATAAAATGAAATAATATACGATAAAATGAAATAATATACGATAAAATGAAATAAAATACGATAATATGAAATAAAATATGATTATACGAAATAAAATTAAATAAAAGAAAAGCAAAAATCATAGATGGTGTTTATTAAATCATGTTTCACCATGAAAGTTTTTCATTGCAATGGCATAAACATATGAGAATCAAAATATATCACCTAGTTGATAAATCAACAAGTTGACGAAAATTGCTCAACCGTTCAGTTCACTAGGAACAAGCGAAATTCCCCGTCATCTTTATTTAGCTCTATTTTACTTTGCTCTTTTTCTTTTTTTTGCTCCATTTCAATCTGCTCCTTATAGTATATTCATAAATATTTAATCCAAATGATGATATTAAAAAGAGCACAAGGAGCCTTTTTTTTAAAAATACTCTTGGTATTATGCTACTATATTCCCTCTGTTAGTCTTCATTTTTTCATTTTATAAAAAAATTAATTGAAAAGGCATAAAAAAAAATATAAAAAAAAAATATAAAAAAAAATATATAAATAAATAAATACATATACATATATATATACATACATATATATATATATGTACATCGGCGGTAGGACTCATATGCTATAGGCTCTTCTCTATAAATGTATACATATGTGTACATGTACAATTACCATATTCTTTAAACGAATTATACATCTATATAAAACGCAAAAAAAAAAAAAAAATGGGAGAAACAAATGCATATTTTCAACTGCTCATATTGAAAATTTTTAAATTAATATATATTTTTTGAAGCATACGGTTCAGCATATATATATATTGTGTGTGAATAAGAATTGTATGGAGAAAGAAAAAGGAAAAAAAGAAAAAATGTTTATTTGATCTAAATGTTAAAGGGAAATTGAAAAGGCATAAAAAAAAAAAAAATACACAAAGGCAAGAAATAAAAAAATTTAAACTTTCACAATTTTTTTTGTCCATTTTGCATGTTTTAAAAAGGTAAAAACGTTTTCGTACGCTCTATTTTTTTTTTTTTTTCTTCATTTATTTCTTATAATTTATTTAAAATGTAATGCAGTTTATATTTGATAAGATTACACACTTGAAGAATCTCTTACTTGATAAGATTCTCATCTGGTAAACTTCTCCCCCTGTAAGCTTTTCACCGGGTAGACCTTATAACACAACTTGCACATGCATGCCCGTGTACATACGCACATACGTATAACCTCCGGCAGTGTAACTGTACACACGTACACACAGTGGAGCGAGCAAATGTTCACCTCTCGACAGCTTCTTTAAGACCATATTAAAATGCTAAATGTGCACAAGCGCGGAAAGAGAGAAAAAGAGTATTTAAATAAAGAAGGCACAAATTGCTATTATTCCAACCTGTCTTTGTTAAGAATTATTGATGAGTGGTGTAACATTGAAGCAAATTCGTATCCCGTTAGAAATGCGAATATATTAAAAAAGATAAAGGCAGAAATAAAAAAATTTATATACTCCAATATATTATATAAAACAAAAGTAAATTTTTGTTTATTCAATACGTTTTACAATTATAAGTATAATTACGATATAAAATATGTGAACAGTCAGTATTTATTTGATCTGTGTTCAAATAGCTGCAAGTATTTTTACCAGATATTGAAGAAATATTACCAGCAGAGGGAAAATAATGGCTTTGACATTTATGCAGAAAATATAGAAAATAGTAAATATCGCGAAAGCGGCGAAAATGGCGAAATTGTTCAAAATGGCGAAATTGTTCAAAATGGCGAAATTGTTCAAAATGGCCAAATTAGCCAAAATAGCCAAAATAGCCAAAATAGCCAAATTAGCCAAAATAGCCAAAATAGCCAAATTAGCCAAATTAGCCAAATTAGCCAAAATAGCCAAAATTACCTGAACAGGTCAGGAAAAAAAAAAAACGAAAATGACTTTACAAATAGCACAATTTCGCAAAGCAGTTACACGTTCCGTAATACTAACACTGATAAGGAGAAATATGTGGACGACTTCTTTCATATAAATAAGGACGGAGGGACTGATTTACAGGATAGAAACCTTGTCTTTACGGAAGTGTACACTTCGATGATTTATTGTTGTCTTGTATTAATAAAAAATAAATATTACTTGGACTTTATTTGCTTGTATTTATATTTTAAATGTTATTTCTCTTTAGATATACTAATATTAAAAAAAAATATTCATTTAAAATTTACATCTCACGAACATTTTCTTAGTTTGTTATTTTCATTATCAAACGTTACAGCATACCTATCGGATGAAAAGGAAGAATTAAAACAAAAAGACGACTCGAATTATAATGAAATAAAAAATATGTACAGTCTGAACGATTTTAATGAAAATATAAATATTGGAAATATTACAAAATTATCTTTTAACGTCCTTTTAAATTTAAGAGTAAAAATAAATTTTAATGAAATTAATTACAATATAAATGTAAATAGGTATAAAGATGTGTGTAATTATATATTGCTATTTCAGAATGATTTTACACATTGGTATATGATAAAATTAAATGAGCTACATAGTTTAACACAGAAATATAAGCAGTATATTTTGAAAAAAGAGAATAAAGAAGGGTATAACCTTTTTTCGAATGGTCTTGATTTTACCCTCGATAATATTTCTTTACTTTCGTTAAGGGCTGATGGACCAAACACTCGTGTTGGAGATGGGAATAATATAAGTAATTACTGCTCCATTGGGGGGCACAACAACATGAATATGAACAGTAATATGAATGGTAATATGAATACTAATATGAATACTAATATGAATGGTAATATGAATACTAATATGAATGGTAATATGAATACTAATATGAATGGTAATATGAATACTAATATGAATGGTAATATGAATACTAATATGAATACTAATATGAACGGTAACATGAACAGTAACATGAATACTAATTACAGATATGACAACATGAACATGTTCAGAAATTTTTCAGATAAAAAGTTAGTGGACGGGTTTAAACTTGGTACTCTTTGCAGTAGTCCGTTTAATATAAAAGAAACTTTCTATCATAATTTTACCTTTTTCAATAACACACATGTTAATAATGAATGTGTTACTAATCAGTGCATTTACAATAGTGTGCACATGAATAATAATAAAATGATTATACTGTCAACAAATGATAACTGGTTTGTTGAAAAAGATTATAAGGACGAGACAGCATATAACATTGAATTGGCTAAAGGGGGTATCAACAAAGGTGGATGTACGATAAGTAGCAATTTTAACACGTACAATACTGGTGATGATGAGTTACTGTTTAGATCTCTTCATCCTAGGGGAATACTGTTCATTGGAGCTGATCGTATTTACAAAGATGAGTACTGTGAGTTAAGCTATATAGATGACTATTGTAACATTTTCAACTACTGTAAAAATGAAAAAGAAATGGAAAAAAGGAAGAATGGTTTAAGAAGTATTTTTCATTATGCAAATGGTAGTATTCGTTGTAGTGAGAACAAATTCATCCATAATAATGATGATGATAATAATAGTAATTATGATAATAATAGTAATAATGATGATAATAATAGTAATTATGATAATAATAGTAATTATGATAATAATAGTAATTATGATAATAATAGTAATTATGATAATAATAGTAATTATGATAATAATAGTAATGATAATGATAAATTCCTTTGGACAAAGTCTTACATGAATGATACTTCGGTTCTAAAAACATTAGAAAGAAAAATAGTTAATAGCAGAAAAGAAAAATATAAAAATTCTTTTTTAAGCATTCTCAATAGTATATATATTACTATGCACAAAAATATAATATACAGCATAAACAATAGAATACAGGAATATCGTTTTTTAATTTTGAAAAGATTTTTTTATTTCTTCAGTAAAAACGACTTTAAAAATGTAGATGACCTGTTCATATGCAAAAATAAAATTTTGACTTGTTTACTAGGATGCGAAAATGATATGTTTCCGTGTCTTCATAACGATAAACAGAGTAGTTGTAGGGGTAGTAGTAGATGTACTGGTAGCGGTAGTGGTAGGAACAATGATAGCAGCAGAAGGATAAAGCGAAAGAAGGGGAAGAACAATAAAAACTACTACTTCTACCACTGCAACAATTGGGGAAAAAAGGAACAAGGATCAACAACCCAGCTGACGGACATTTTTAAGGAAAAGACCAACAAGTTAACAAATGGCTGCATATTCATCAGCAAAAATGTAGTATGTGTTGATCCTAACGTAGCCTTTTGGCAAAAAAGAAAAAACAAAAAAATTTTTCACCTTCACTTTAAACCATTTCAGAATTATTTTTCCTCTTTATTTTATCAAAAATATCTTCATGTATTTCTTTACTTTTCGAAAATAGGAACATTAGTAAGGTATATTAAAATGTTTACATGCGTTTTTACAAAAATTATGTACAGGAAGGTAGAAGCCCCCGGCGCATTATCTAGTGGTGCGCATATAAGAAGTATACGATGCAGTGATCAAACTTCAAAGGATACAGACGGCAAAAAGCATAAACAAGTCAACCAACATTATGCGTACTCCGATGAAGATGTAGTACCTGTCGGGGAAGTGTTCATTTCGTATGTACATTCAGTTAGAAAATATATGTTGTTATATGAAGACAAAATAAGAAAAATTTTTTTAGATGAACATATAGGAAGCCCATTAGAAATATACAATAAAATAAAAAAATATACAGAATGTATAGAATTTTTAAGTTTTCTATGCTCTAGTTATACATATGATGACGAAATATTTTACAAAAAATATTATGCTTTTTATAAAAATTCAAATAATTTTAAGAAAAACAATCCTGTTATTACGAAAGGAAAACAAATACATGAGTACAACTATTTTTCAAATATTATTTACGGTCTTTCTCATGAACACTATGAAGGAAGACATATGCAAAAGGGTAAGAAACGTAGGTCCTTTGCAGAATTGGAAACGAACGAGGTTGTACATAATAAAATAATATCTAAGAGGCCATCAGTCGAAAATGATATTAATAAGAATAATAGCAATAACAAAAGCAGTAATAGCAATAGCAATAGCAAAAGCAAAAGCAGTAATAGCAATAACAATATAGCATTATTAAAAAATGGCTTAGACCTTAGAAATTATAATTTATTTATTTTTCCAAGGGGAAGCGAACTACTAAGTTACATTTACAAATATTATTATTTATTTCTGAACACTAATAAGAAAAATCTCATGAAATTGTGCAGATTTATTTTTCTAAGAATTATTAAACCGTTTTTGCATTTTCTTTACTCTTATGTTTATATGGGCATTAATAAAGACTACCATTTTGAATATATTATAAATAAACATGTAGTGAATAAGTTTTTCTTTATTTATCAGAACCGAACCAAGTACTATGACAGAAAGTATTTGTTGTCCAGTTCGTGCATTTCCCTCCCGATTTTCTTAAAATATTCCATCGAAGTTATTTACAGTTCAGGTAAATCTATTTATGCCTGCACAAGTCAGGCGCAGAGATGTGCAGATAGGTGTAAAGAAGTGCAAACAGGCGTGTGTGAATATGGTTGGGCCACTGAGCTGCCGATCTGCTGAGTTACTGAGCAATTGAGCAATTGAGCGATCGTGTGACTTCTTAACAGTTTAACCGATAAAAGGATTAACCGCTAAACTACGAAACTGTTGAACTGCTTGACAATGCACAGTCCCCAGTTTTGTAACTTCACCTGACGTGGTCATATTTTTTTTTTTTTTTTTTTTTTTTTTTGTGGCAGGCATGCTAACCAAAATTTTACGAGCAGCTAGTGAAGAAGATTTCTACTTGGCTATACCAAAAATTGGAAATTTAAAAAATGCACAAAGGGGAAAAACGTTCGGAAAAAAGAGGAGACAAGTTAAGGAAGACATAAATGAAACTAGGAATAATAACGAAGTAGATATTCCCAAATTATTATGCTCTGCTTCAGTAAATAAAATTATAAATTTTTTAAATTTATACAATAATCCGAACTATAAAAAGATAAAAGGGAAAAATGAAAAATTAGGAAATGTCTTTATCAAATATTGGAATAAGGAAAAATACTCCAAAATTATTTATGAAGAAACGAAAAGAAAAATTAATAAAAAATTGCAGTATTATTTTTTCAAATTATATAATATACTAATAAATAATCAAACAGTTAATGAGGGGCAGAATAACATCCAATTTACTCAGTACAATGATGAAAATAAGGAAGAAGGGGGAAAATATTTATCCCTATATATGAAGGGGAAAAAAAGGAAAAAGAGGACAAAAAATGTGTGTAGAGTGATCAACCTAAATAATACAAGAATAATTAATAAAAAGAATATATTAAAAAGAGAAAAGTGTAATCTTAAAAATTGTAACAATGAGCATTCTTTTAATTATGATTATTTTTTGGGGAAAGAACATGACTTAGCAGTTGAAGTGAGAAAACGTAGAAGGAAGGATAGTGCACCTAATTCTAAAAGAATTGTTAATAGACTTCATTCCAACGGGATGAATTTGAAGAGAAAGAAGTTAAGGAGGGAATACAACCCTAGTAATTGTTCGAACGGGAGCGACGTGACGTATTCACTTCACTCAGATGGGACAGGAGCAACGTCTTCTTATCACTTGAATGGAGCGGAATCAGCTTCTTCTTTGCTCGAGGATCTCCCCAGTTCTGGTTATTACGATGGATGTGCAGGTGCACACCTGGCCATTCCTTACACATGCAATTGGACACTACGCGAAAAAGAAGAAAAGGAGGAAAAAAGGCATCGACTGTTCAACCTTTCCGATGGCAGAAGTGTCGGAGCTACAACTACTGAGAATACATGTAGGAAATATGATTTACTAAAATTTCAGATAAATTATAAGGACGATAAGAAATTAGAAAACGTAGTGATGTTCAGTGATATGGATGATGGATCTATTAGAAGTAGAATAAAAGGGATGCACAAAAAAAAAAAGGAAAAAAAAGAAAAGATAAAGAAAGATAAAAAGTGCAATAGGAATGGAAAAGGATATTATAATAGTATTTTTTATGAAAAGGACAAAAATGAATACACCACTGCGGCAAGTAGAGAAAATGAAATATGGATGATAAGAAAACAAAAATTCGAAATAAAAAGCATTAACTACTTTATATATAGAAACATATTCATTCCAATTAATGAACACTATGAAAACATAAATAAAATCCTGGTTTGTTCATTTTTAATAAATAAAAATCTTTTAATATATTTATGTTTACTTAAGTGCTATTTATTTGATGAATGTGAAGAGAATTATAAATATGTTTGTTCCTTATTCTATTCTGATAAAAAAAATGAAATAACAAATTCTATCAATAAAATATACCATACTAATTTTAGGGATAAAAAAGAAATAATTAATTATTATCTAGATGAAAAATTCTATACAGTAAAAGACATATCAACAAAATTTTTTTATATCAATATAAACATAGTTGTTCCAAATGCTTTGAAAATTTTTTTCGATGATGATGTTATAAATAGTTATAACAGCATTTACAAATTAATCTCTTTATTCAAGTTTACTTTAAAAAGTCTAAACGAAATTTTTCTAATATTTACCATGTTCTCGAAACCGCTCATATATCAACAGTTCGATAGAGACGATAAAAAAACTACTAATTTCCATAAAAATGATTTTAAATATATGGACATAATTAACAACATAACACGAGAAAACAGATTGAACGAGCAGGAGATGCTTAAAGAGGAGTGCTGTGTAATAACTTCTAAAGCAAATAATATTTTTTTTACAAAAGAAAAATTTTTAAATGTCGGATTTCATCATAAATTTATATATTATAAAAATGTGGAAAAGTTTTTAGAAAACATAAAAATCTTTAATGACGTCCTTAACGATTTTAATAAAATAAGAAGTGAAATGTACCTTATAATTAGCTATCTTTATGACTATTTAATTAATATGAACATGTGCAGGAATTATTTTTTTTTTTTTCAAAATATATTAAAAATTAATAAATTTCACCATCTAATAAATTTTCATAAATCTTTTCTTGAGCATATGTTTAAATTTTCTTTTTTGTCTTTCAACTTTCTTTCATTTGGTAAGACTATATTTAATATAATAAACACAATTCAGTTGTTTAAAAATATTATGACCACGTTAACACCATTTGTTTCGGACAAGGGGCAGGATATCACGTCGTTCACTTCGATATTTGACCAACACTATGAAGTACTGGAAAGAAACATCATCATTTTAACATCAGTGGATGCGCAAAACTTTATCCGGAAGTTTTACCTGTACAGGAATAGCTTAATTTTGCATATCCGGAGGTTTAAAAACAGCAGCTTGAGCTATATCTACAACAAGTTCTTTTTCAACGACTATTACACGTCGCTGTTTCAGGAGTAGATACAGGGAGATGAGAAGGCTGCGATGACTGGCCATACTTTTCCCCTCTTGCGTGGTTGTCATTCTGGAACGTACGTGTTTTCCTTCCTTATGTATATAGCATTTGTGAACACTTACTTTTCTACCTTCTGCTTATCTACTTTGAAACCCACAGACGAATCTAACCTTTTCATTGCACATAGATTACGGCAGTCCTTTGAGCACATTAACAAACGGACGAGTGCGATTTATTTCATCGTTCCTACCTTTTTTGTTTATCCATTTGTGAGAATCCGCTAATGAGAAACATTTGCAATATTTTTCATTTTTATAATTTATTTATTCTTTTTTTTTCTTTTTTATCGTTTTATTTTATTTTATTTTATTATTTTATTATTTTATTTTATTTTTTTTTTTTTTTTTTTTTTTGCCTATATTTACTCCTTCCATTAAAGTTAGCTGAAGCTTCTTCGAAGGAGAGAAAAACAAACAAAAACATACTTTTCTAATTGAACTCATTTAGTCATTTGACAATATGTAATATCATTATCTGCCTGCACATGTGCATATGAAAATGAGAATGCATTGTAAGCAAAAATGTTTGGTCTCTTTTTTTTTCTCTGCAAGCACTTGGAATACTTTTCATTTGTATGCCATGGTCAGTATAATACTGAGAGGAAGAAGACTTTACCAATTTTTGCAAAAAAGGAAAAAGAAAAAAATAGAAATGGGATTGGGCAAGCAAAAACAGGTATTTGTAACAATGAAAACGCTAGTGCGTGTAGCAACGCAAAAACAAGTACGATATCACGTGGGGGTAGGGGGGCACTCCGCCCCACCACCCTGTGATGGACCCAGTGGAAAAGTTTACTTCTTCTTATGGTACAAGAGAGGGACCCGTTGGAGTGTTGGATTATCATATATATCATATCTAGTCAAAAATTGTGGTTTTAAAGGGGGTTCAATATATTGTGTATGAGTAAATTTTGGAAAAGTAATAATATTTTTCATTCTTAGATAAATTAAACTTCTATTTTCTTCAAACGACTTGACATGTTCTGTTCTATATCTATATAAATCTTCTTCTTTCAATTCATCTAATTCTTCTGGTAATATATTAACAATTAATAAATTTTGTAAAACATGAAATGTATATTTAACTCTTCCATTGGTTAATGCTACTAAACTAGTATTTTTAGTAACCTTAACATTTTCACCTGGATAATATTTAAAATTTCTTTTTCTTATTTTTTTTTCATAATTAAATGCAATAATTTTTCTTTGTTTAACTAACATCTGCCCTGTTTTTACATACTCAGCACTTAACCTTTTAATCCCTATTTTAGCTTTCTGTCCTTGTCCATTTGGTGAACTCCTACTCTTTCTTCTATATGAACTAGTTTTTACCATTTTGTTTCTTTTGAATATTTTAAAAGGATTTGTAAAAACAGCTATAGTATTATTTAAAATTTGCATACCGTTCAACCTGCTAGTCCCAACTCCACAACTGTACCCACACTCATTGACTTCACTACTCCTATGAATTTGTACATTCGCACTTAAGTCAAACGTAGTTGCAGTATTACGTTTGCCTTCCTGTTTGCTTCCACCTATGAACACATTATTTCTAACAGTTATGAGGATATTCATATTAACGAGGGGGTCCGTATAACACCTTTTCTCCTTACCTATAAGCGTCTTTTCTGCGTGCGCAAATGTTAAACGGGTAAAATGGTTTAAGTGGTTGTAGACTAAACGGCAGTAATCTTTCCAGTTTACTTGAGTGAAATGTTTACGAAGCCGAAAAAAGGGAATCATTATTACCCTATCGCGTTTGTGTTGTACTGCCTGAGGTGCTAAAAATATGATGGCATTTTCAAGTTCTTTAACCCGTTACCTTATATTATTTGTACATGCACATGTACATGCGTGGGTATTTATGCAATTTCGAAATTTTGCGGTATACGTTGAGCGAGGTGCTTCCCCAAATTTTAAAGTGTGTGCCACTACCAAAAACCTATATGCCTTTTTGTTTTATCAAACGAACTGAACCAACGAGAAAACTATCCTATATATTTTCAATATTTCTAGGTTCTCCTTTCTTTTTATAGCATCACAAGGAAAATAAAAAGGGTCCTGTGTGCTCGTGAGGTTTTAAAGCACCAACGTGCAAGTATATACATATATGTATATATATGCATAAGTACATATATGCATATGTATATATATAAGTATATATATATACGTATTATGTATAATAAATAATTAACGTAAAAATGCGCTCCGTAGTTATGCCACTACTGTATATACCTTACGTTCATCACTATCCCCAACGCTATTAGTGTAGCAAAAAAGTTTACACATATGTTGATGGTTCGTAATATATATATATATATATATATATATATATGATAAGATAATATAAATCGAGTTTTCCTTTTTTCCTTTATTTCTTTTTTTCTATTTTTTTTTTTTTTTTTTTTTGTTTTTCCTTAAAATTTTTTTTTGTGTATGAGTGATTAAATGTAACTAGAGAAAAAAGAATTTTAAAAAATGATGGAAATTGCTGCTAGTCCTTCTAAGTCCTTTAAGCTTATTGATTCCGTTTTTGCGTATTTTTAGTGGAACTGCTTCTTCCATGGGGAAGTACAGTAGGTCACACACGCGCGCAATAAAATTGTACAATATATGTACACAGTATACATACATGTATACTTAAATATATGTGTACTTAAATATAGTGTACTTAAATATATGTGTACTTAAATATAGTGTACTTAAATATAGTGTACTTAAATATATGTGTACTTACATATATACTTACATACATATTTACATATGTACTTACATATTTACATATATACTTACATATTTACATATGTACTTACATATTTACATATATATTTACATACATGCATACATATATATACATACATGCAGAGCATATATGCTGATACAAACGAACCTTCATAAGCAGAGTTATACTTGTGTATATGCGGTAAAATGAGCAACCGCTTAGCCATCTTTAATCTAACCTGTTCACTTACAGTTAAAGAACCATTTAGAGGCTCTTTTTTTTTTTTTTTTTTTTAAACCATTCTTTGAAGTACTGTATAGAAAGCTTCACAAAATTATATAAATTAACTTTTGAAAAAATATATTGTTTTTATCGCCATTCGTTCAAGCAAAATTTAGAACGATCGGTAATTGAAACTATTTTGTAATTAGCAGTTTTGGAACTTGCACTTATTTTATTTATGAAACGATCTTTTTCCTTTCATTCGTTTAGTTTATTGTTAATTTATTCAATTATTGTTAATTTATTCAATTATTGTTAATTTATTCAATTATTGTTAATTTATTCATTTATTGTTTATTCATTTATTGTTAATATGTGTTCATATTTCGTTCCTGTTTAAGTTTTTGTTCTTTTTTGTTCTTTTTTGTTCATTTTTGTTCTTTTTTTTTGCCATCTCCTCTACCACCCTATTTTGTTGTAAAAACATGTACTAGCTTTTTTTTTGTTGTTTCGCAAAAATTAAAGAAAATTTTTTCCACTTGTATGGACTTAATCCATTTCGTTTATGCCTTTGTTTTTTTTTATTCCATTTTTATACCCATTTTATTCCCTTTTTGTTCGATTTTTACTCCATTTTAATTCCATTTTTTTATTCTTTTATTCTTTTCCTTTTCTCGTCCCCTTTCCCCCTTCCTTTTTTTTTTTTTTTTTTTTTTATCAAAAAAATGCAGAGCTATTTTATGAAGGGCAAGTTTAACCTACTTAGCAGAGGATTGTTCAACAACGTGTACAATCGAAGTTGTAGCAGTGGTCGAGAAGAACAGATAAGTAGTAGTAAGGATGATGATGATGATGATAATGATAGTGATGATGAAATAAAGAATAAAAACAATCCTTATGAGAAAGAAAAGTTAGAGTCTATAAATACCAATTATGAAGATTTAGAAAGAATGAAAAAAGAGTTTAACGAGCAGCTTATATACTCCTATTACAGTAACTATGGTAACTTTAAGGGTGTAGATGGAATGAAGGATAAAAATATTATGGATATAAACAAAAATGGGAACAGAAATGTAAACAAAAGTGGGAACAGAAATGAGAACAGAAATATGAACAGAAATGAGAACAGAAATGAGAACAGAAATATGAACAGAAATGAGAACAGAAATATGAACAGAAATGAGAACAGAAATATGAACAGAAATATGAACAGAAATGAGAACACAAGTGCGAACATGAGCATGCACATAAACAGCAACTACGATTATAACAGTTACACAAATAAAAAGGACTTATTAACCTACAACAATGACAAACAAAATGAGGAACGAACGCTGTATATAAAAAATAATGAGCAGGTAGTAAAAGAAGAAAATGTCTTATATAATGAACTAAAGAAACTGAAGAATGAAATACTAGCTTTAAAAATTATGAACGTGAGTTTACAGAAACATGTTTTAGATGCTCATGTAATGAGTGCACCGAAGGTTGTACCACAGCATATTATTATTAATAATAAGACAGAAGTAGCTTCAAATGCTGTTAATCAAATGGAAAATAATAACAATGATAAGAAGAAGAAAAATTATGGATTCCTTTATCTTTTATTTAAAAAACTTCTAAGTAGCAGATTTAATCAAATGCTATTTGTATCATCAATTTTCATCTCATGTTATCTATTCAACAAACAATGGCAACGAGCGCTCAAAGTTGCACAGCTCCAAAAAAAAATTAATTCGAACATAATTCTGCGGAGTGTTAGGTTCTTAGAGGAAGCTGCTGGAATAAGAAAGGTCAGTTATATTTAGCGTAGATAGAGGGGATACCTGCCCGCGCATGAACAAATAGGTACGTACATACATATATATATGTATATATATTTGCGTACTCAAATGCACATCTAGATACACACGTGCATCCTTGCATGCACAAATGCGTGTGCCTGCTTCTTCCCTATTTTACGAGCATCATGTGGTTAAAAAAAAATTTTTTTCTTCATTTTTGTGTGTATAAAAAAAAAATTATTTTGAAATTTGCGAAGCTGTTAACGGTGCTGCTAATAAGAATGAACAAAAAAAAAAAAAAAAAGTCTACATATACATACATGCATACATACATATGTATATATATACGCGTATAATTACATACGTACAATATACTTATGTATGCCCATATTTGAGGATACCCCCGCGTTTCCTTCCCATAGCGCGCAGTTCGGAGGATCTTCTACAAAATGAGGAAGCAGGGAACGTAATAGCTGTTGAGTGAATAATGATCATACATCTCATCAAAGAATTCTAACACTTTAGTAGTATCCCACCCTGAGTCAAATTTATCTAGAAAAACTTTTATGTAATCTACATTTTCAATATTCGTATCTCCTTTTTTATATGTTTTCATAAAGTTTCTGTATAATTCTGTTTCTTTAACATATTCGTTGAACGGACGATTCATCTTTAAATAAAATTCATTTAAACAATTCTCTATATGATTGAGATGACGAAACATTATTTCTGGATCGAACTTGTATGTATTTAGTGTTAATTCTACATCATTTATAGGAATACCGAAATAATTTAAAAAAATGGTATCATGAGTGCTCTCTCTACATCCTTCTATCTTGTCCTTGTATATTTCATCAATTTCGTATAACGGAAAAAATTGTTCTTCTATCGAGGTACAGAATTTATTGTACGTTAGCGTTTCTTCTAGAATAGGCTCAATAGCTCGAACCATGTGTAAAATCTGCAAGGGGGGAAAAATGGTTCAAAAGGGGTGAGGAGGTGGCAGAATGGTCAAATAGAGGAAGCATAAAGGGAGTAAACCAAACTGTTCACATGCATCCCATGAACATTCGTTAATTTACATATTGCAAACATAGTTATTGTGGCATTCTCGCTCCTTTTTTCGTCGCTCTTTCTTTTTTCAGCTTCCCACAGGCACGTACCGACTCTGAGATGCAGTTCAGAATGTTATTCTTCACATTTATAATATTCTTTAGCATACTAAATTTTAAATCCATAATAATTTTATCGTGAGCAATAGATAGGTCGACACTGTACACTCTTCTTTTAACTGTTTCAAAAGTAGATGCCTTTGATCCTTCAAGAGAGTTTAAAGATTCCTCCAAGAAATTATATGACTCTTTTTTTCTTGTTAAGTACAATTCATTATTTTGTTCATTTGCAGCTGTGTTACTATGTATAACAGTCCGAGGTGAATGTAGTAGTAACACGAGGACTAGTGAAAAAGAAAGGCGTATGAAAAACATTTTTGCATTTATTCTTAAATTTCACTCAAAAGTGAAGGGTTAATCTATCTCAAGGAAGATGAATAGATATAGCTACATGCATAGGTATGTGTGCATATTTAAGAAAATAGCGCTCTTAAAAAAGGAGAAGTTCCGGAAAACTTTGTCTTCGCAGGAATGAAAAATTTACTGTATTAAACGGTATAATATAAAACAAAATAAAGCAAAATAAAATGGAATAAAACAAATTAAGACGCGGGGGTAGAAGCGAGAGAAGAAGAGGGGGACGAAGAGGATTGAGAAGAATCTGATTAAAACAACCACTTCAGCCCTTGTAAAGCACTTTTTTATTTTTATGATTTGCAATTTTTGCAGTTTTTATGCTTAGCAATATTTGTATGTGCATTGGGGGCAGCAGCACTAGAGCATGCGTACTTAAGAGCAAAAATATAGCTAAGCTCACGGTACACGGTAATATACGTGAGTGATATATCTATACACATTAACGAGTAAAATTTTCAAAATAATAAACACATGCTCAATATTTACTTTTTTTGCCACTTGGCACCTTTAACTGTTTTCTATTCATATAATTGCACCTTCAAAAAGGACAAAAAAGGAAAAGAAAAGAAAAAAAAAAAAAAAAAAAAAAAATATGAGCATTATAATGTTGAGCATCTTTCAAAAAGAGGCAGAACAAAAAAACATGAACCTTTTTAAAATATGAAAAGACAAACATAATACAGTTTTGTTCTATGTGCATCCTCTTTTTTTTTTTTTTTTTTTTCCTTTTTTTTAACATTTGCATGCTCTATAAAAATGTATACATAAGTTCGTTAAGCTGTATTAAGTGTATACTCATTCACCCTGCCTAGTAGTAAGTTTACATAAACGAAGAACAAATAATGCTACTCTACACACACGAAGAAAGAGCTAAAGCTGCTTTTGCCATGTGCTAACTATAATGTGGTAAAGTCGTTTGACGGAAAGACGTACGTATATTTATAATACCCATAAAATATAAAGCCATTTCGATCATTTCACATATATGTGAAAAAATAAAAGAAAAAATGGGAAAAAAAAAAAAAGGAAAAAATGAAAAAGAAAGAAAAAGAAAAAGCAAAATCTCTTTATGAAAGGGTTGAAAAATTGTTTTGTGTGACATTTTGCATGTTTTTCTTTTTTTTCTTTATTTCTTATTTTCTTTTTTTTCTTTATTCCTCCTTTGTGTCCCTACATTTTGTTGATGTCGAATCAGTACAGCAGAGTTGTAAAAGGGCATTAACAAAAAAAACTTCTCTTTTATGATATTCTTTAAAATTCATTTTCTCACTGCAACTGAGACTTGGACTAAAGCTTTGATTGTAATTGCAGTTGATATTACTTTACTATTTTTTTTTTTTTTTTTTTTTTTTTTTTACCAGTCCTTTGAAATTATTTTTCGAAAACGCGCATGCACGTATGTACAAAAATATATGCATATATATGCATGTACTTAGTACTCCGTCTTCTTCACAAAAAATGGCCTAAAAAAGATAAAATTTCCACTTAATAATATATGAAAGAAAAAGGAAAATAGTGCAATAACTGGAATTCGTAATTTATATATTATTACTATTACATATATATATCTATATATATATCTATATATATCTATATATATATTTATATATATTTATATATATTTATATATATCTATATATATATTTATATATATTTATATATATTTATATATATAATTTAGCGTTTTCCATCCCCAAATAATGTTTTACTTGAAGCACAGGATGTCTTCATCGTATTAAATTTAATTTTGCTGAGAAAGTGGGACGTTCTGACTTAATTTATTGAATTTTATTCTTTTTATTTCTTCAATTTTTTCTTTTCTTTTTCTTGATTTTTTTCTTCTTTCTTCTTTTTTTTTTTTTTTTTCCCCCCCCTACCCCCCGCTTTTAAATATCTTTATTTTTGCTCCTTTTAAAATAATCTATAGAACTGTTTATCGCGCTACAGAATTGAATGCTAAGATAAAAAGGGACTAAGCAAAAATTTAAATCCGGCTAAAGTTACACAGAAATTATGTTCTTTTTTCTTAAAATTTGCGATGAAGTCGATGTAATGTTACATATTGTATGTATGCATTATGTATATAATTTATTTATGTAATGTATAAATATGTAATATATATATATATATATATATATATATATATATTTTAATCCATTAAATTATTATTTTTTTTTTTTTTTAACGCAGTAAGAAGCGTTGTTATACTTTTTTTGAAAAATTGTAATCTTTATTTCTTTTCATTTTTGTCTGTTCATTTTGCTTTTTTTTTCCTACTTGTTCGTTTACTTTGCTTTTTCTTTTTTCTTCCTTTTTTGTTCATTTTGCTTTTTTTTTTTTCGTTTTTTTCTTGCTTTGTTTTCTCCTTCCTTTTCCTTTTTTCCCCATATGGCAATAAAATGCTACGTTTCAATTTTAAAGCTGCGTTAACAAAATTTCGACGTACAACATGAATTACTTAATTGCTCATTTCAGGTTGTATATATGTATATACATATATATGTATACATATATATGTATACTTATATTTTACTTATGTTTGTATATGTACATGACTACTCGTTATCAGCGTAAAAGTATTTGGCTCCAGTGATCGTTTATTTTTAAATTTTGAAAAAAAAGTATATTGCAGTACGGAAAAGTATGCAACATTGTAACTGCTCAATTGCGCACTCGAAGTAGTTAGGTCGTAACTACGCTGGTTAAGCCTTAATATATTCTGTAGTCCCATTTTTGGGAGGCGTTCGTGTTAACACTGATGTCCGTAACACTCAGAAAAAAATAAAATAAAATAAAATATATATATATATATATGTATATATATATATATATATATATATATATATACAGGTATATACATTTACACAGGTATATACATTTACACAGAAGTATACATTCATACACACGTATATACATTTACACAGAAGTATACATTCATACACAGGTATATACATTTACACAGAAGTATACATTCATACACACGTATACACTAACGCTGAAGCAATGAACGCGTTTGCAAGTGGCCCAGGGAACTATCGGAACAGAACCTTGAACGTAACATCAAAATGTTTGAACATAAATTATAATATAAAGACCATAGAAGATGGTGCATCTATTTTTTGCCCCCAGTGTAATATCCCTTTTAACTCGAAGATAAGAATAAATCCATGCTACCATATTATTTGTAATAAGTGTTATGAGCTATGTGTACAACAACAGAGTTGTTTATTATGTAACAGTGAAATAAACGATGTCGATTTTATTTTTATAAATGATAAAATTTTTATATGTCCATATAACGATTGTAAGAAAGGCTATTTCAATGAAAAGAGTTATAACTACCATATATATTTTAAACACCAATTTTTAAAAGAAAATAAATTGCGCATGGATGATAGTAGAAGTAGAAGTAGTAGAAGTAGAAGTAGTCGAAGTAGAAGTAGTAGTAGTAGAAGTAGTAGTATTAGTGATTCACAGCATGGCATAGATGGATTATCATTAACATCTCCTAGTAACGAAATGGGGAGAAATAATGTTTTCATCCCTTCTAGTAGTAGCAATATAGTAGGATACAATACCGGTGATATAAGTAATAAAGAATTAATATATGAACAAAGAAAAAATAATATGAACAATTACTACAACGATATAGGAAGAGGAAACAATGTAAACGTAACAGAAGGGAAGAAAGATTCCTTTCCTATGGAAAAAACTAATACAACCATGATGATGATGATGATGATGAAAAATCAAATGCAAGAAAATAATTTTAACGTTAATAGTACAGTTCCGGACAGCAGCTTTGCTAGTGGTGCAACTCGTACAAATAAAGAGGAACCGATAATTGGTAGTTACAACGGTAGTAGTGCTGCTAATGCTAGCGGCCTTGATGCTGGAGGTACGAATGCTAGCTGCAGTGGTTTTAGAGGAGCTAGTGCTAATGCTAGTCTATGTGCCACCAGTTTAAATGATAACTTCACTAACCAAGTTCAAATTGTAGACAAATGGAATTACACTGGCTTTCCTTTCAAATCGAACTTCAACTCCTTTAATATTCCATCAGATGAAAATATACCCGCTAAAGCGAATAACGAAAGCAGTAAGGATAATCAAGGGGATGATTATGACAACCTGGAGGATTTGATGTGAGAAGAAGTCATATTATGCCGCTGGTATTAGTTTCTTAGGGAGAATGAACGGGAGTCTTTAAGTTTTGAGTGAATCTCCATTGTGGAGTACAGTGTCTATATATATATATATACATATGTACGTGTATGGTATTATATGCATATGTATGTGCATGGTTATATATGTACGTGTATGGTTTTAGATTACATCCATTTCATACACATATTTGGAAGTAAGTTTATAATCGCGCTGATGAAGAAACAGGCAAAGCACTAATGCACCTAGTTTTTGTTTTATGTTAAAAAGTGTATTATAGGAAGAGGAAACAAACAGAAAAAATATAATAAAAAATAAAATAAATTTTTGCTCTAATCCGTAAAGATGTACTTCCTTTTGTCATGGCAGAACATCGGAGTGGATGGAATGACGATCTTTTGCGGCTTGTAGTGATCTAAAAATTGGGAATTAGGGAAAGGAAAATGGGAAAATGAAAGAAGGGAAAGCAAAAAAAATGCACATATGTGTATGTGTACATATACATGGGCGTATTTTGTGCGTGTGTATTTATGTGTGTTCTATGGTGAAACGATCAATTGACACTCGATACTCGGGAAGAAAGCCAAAGCGTGCAGCTGTTTGAGGAGGCTTTCCAATAAGGAGCTGTGTGAATCCATTTGCTCTTATGTGCATGTGCGCGCATGTTTGTTTTTGTTTTTTTGTGCGTATTTTGTATACTTATTTTTGCATGTTTATTCTTTATGCATATCCATTATGCATTTCCTTTGTGCTTATTACGTTTTGCTTTTTTTCGTTTATCTCATTTTTTTATCTAATTTTTTTTTTTTTTTTTTTTTTTTTTTTGTGCTTCCGTTCTTTTTGCATGGGCGTACCCTTGAGGAGGTTGTTGAGGAGGAGGGCGAAGGAACCGAGGAAAATCATGAGTATGGAGATCAACTCGATGGTGAAACTAAAGGTGCTGTCGAAAACATCAAGCATGTCGATAAAATACTCCTTGGTGTTATAGATTATAATAACAATTAACATTGATGAGTTTACATATTTAAAAAAGAAATTCCAAAAAAAAGGAATATATTTCTGTTCACTACCAGACATGGCAATGTTCATATTTTTTCTTAAAATTTCTAAATTGCCAATATATAACCAATATAAGCATTTTTTTAAAATATTAACTTTGTTATACTCAGTTAATATGCAATTATTGTAATCATTTAAATTTCTCAATTTCCGTTCTTTTATTTTTTTCATTACTTCAACATAAGAAGTCAGAATAGTAATTATATTTAATATAATCCCAATGATTAATAGATCAATCCAAATATTTTTTTTTTTTAAATATATTATAAACATTAAAGGTAGTATAATGATCCATGTAATAAAGTTAAGTATGCAAGAAATTATACCACACTGTGTCATTTGTATTCTTAAACCAAAAAACCAGGACGAATATATTATTTGAACTGATATGATAAATATTAAAAAACTCCTGTACAAGGAATATAAAATTATTTCACTTACAATATTATTGTTCCTTTTAAAGTCAACTATATGTAATATCGTAAATATATATATCACTAAAAAGAGCAGGAAAGTCCCATAGTTTTTAAGCATATTGTTATTTATTTTTGAAATAAAATTTGAAGTAAAAATTGTAGCAGAATTTGAAAAAATATTTGTAGATCCTTTTTTTTTGTTTTCCAGACCCCAACATATGGTCCCTTCTTCATTATAATTCTCCTGTTTCTTTTTTAGTAATTCCGAACTGTTCATCCCCATGTTTTTGCCTCTAACCTTTTCAGTACTTGTTCTTGACTGACCCTCGTCTGATTGTACTCGTTTCTCCATCCCTGGTGAAGAAGCGGAGGAAGAAGCGGAGGAAGACGCGGCGGAAGAATCATTGGAAAAGTCGGTAGAGGAGGACACAGTGTAACAATCTGAGTAAGATCCATTAGAGGCCGCGTTGTTGTCAATGTCCGCTTGTGTATAAATAGCCTCAAGTTTCCCCCCGTTCATGTATTTCATTTGATGACTGTCCAATTCATTTCTGACCGTGTGCATGTCTTTTTCAAAAAAGCTTTCCTCTGAATTTAAGTTTACCCTATCACCATAGTAATAGTCATATGAACGAATTTGAGCCCGTTTGGGGCTTGTAGCCAGGGAATCATTTTTTGAATATTCACTTATGAATAGGCTACTCTGTCTGGACATGTAGTACGAGCTTTCCGTGCTTTGTCTTCTTCCGTTATGTTCTTTCCTTCTTTCATTTTTTTCATATTTTTGCCTCTTTTGCTCTTTCCTTCTTCTCTTTTCCTCACGCTTTCGTCGCGTTTGTCCATGTTCCTCCCCTTTCATTCTCCGCGTCCTTCTCTTCCTTCTCTTTTCTCCGTCCTTTTTGATGCCCTTGAAACTTATGGTCTTGCGCGACGAAGATGTCCGTTGTTGCTGTTGGTAAATCTGCTTGACCTGTTCAGAATTTTTTTTTTTTTTTTTTTTTAAAAAGTTTACATTTAAGGGGAATATTTTTTTCCACCCAGAGTTGTTGCTCACCCGATTACTCTCTTTGTTGCGGTTCGAATATTTTTTTGTTGTTGTGTTCCTCTTTCTATTAGAAGAAAAAGAAGAAGAGGGACCAGACTTTCCATTAGACATGGCTGTTGAGCGCATTGAGTCAAGTTTTTCATATTTCTTAACTAGGGACTTATAGGAGTATATTTTTTTTTCTTGGTCCGAGTTGTAGGTACAACTATTTTTTTTTCTTTTTTTTTCATATAAGATATTGAACGGACCTAACAATTGCATTAACACAATAAAAATAGTAGAAAAAAGAAATGAGTAGGAGCTAAAAAACAAGCATAGTTTTTGCCATACTGCATACATATCTCCATATTTTTTCGGAAAAAAATATTTCCCTCTTTTTGTTCCTTCACTTAAAGTATGTAACATATTTGCATAAGTATTACATTTCATAAAATTAAAATTTTTAATATTTGTAAAATTTAAATTATACAAGTAATATTCATGTGCTTCATTTTTAAGGTAGAAATACATGTTTAATATATAAAAGGCGAAGGTATATAAACTAATTTTCAAAATGTTCGTATTCGTATGAAAGTAAGAAGCAAATGTACTTAGGATAAAAATGGAAGAGCTTCTTGCTAGAGTCCCATATAAAAAAATGGTAAGCTTTACAAACCCAACTTCTTTAAAAATAAGTATAATTTCTTCGTATATTTTTTTCTGTTGAGGAATATAAAAGAAAAAAGCATTCATAATAACAACAGACTTAGTTGTAATCCAATTTATAATTATTACAAAAATGAAAAATTTGAACACTCGGAAATTCTCTTTTAGCAATAGGAAATAACAAAAAAAGATAAATATTGTAGATATTAAAATTAAATATATATAATTCTCTTTATTACTTATAAACCATAAATTTTCGTAAAAGTTGACTATTACTTCATCATTGAAAGATATACATTGATTTAATGATTCTATATATACTGTATTAGGTAAAGATGAACAGTCCTTTTCTCTATTTGTTAAGTCGATAAATAATTTTGTCATTCCAAACTTTCTTTCTTCTCTTCTATTAGACAATCTTATAATATTTTGTAATAACTCAATTGAAAAATTACAAATCTCTTTTGCGCAAAATGTTATAGTACCAAATAAAGAAAATATGCTCAAAATACCCATATGAGGAGATAACATCCTACATGATTTTACATAATTTCCTTGAGATACTAGACCCAAACATTGATGAAATATAAATAATGGAAATGCATATACAATATAGAGGAAGGAATATACAATTGTTAATGATTCCGGGGAATAAAAAATATTATTATTATAATGGTTACAAGATTGCCATCCTGAATTATCGCATATCACTACAACACAACAAAGTAAAAAAAAAGTTCCTCCCCATCCTAGTTGTACTCGACCAGTTACAATATTCTTAGTCTCTGTTTTATTTTCTATATATGAATATCTATTCTCATTTTTCAGTTTTGCAAAATAATCTGTGTCTTTAAACCAGTTATAACTTTCTTTTAATAAATTCTTTTTAAATAGCGCAATGGACTCTTTCTCTATCTCGTTTTTCATACACAGCTCTTCTTTTTTCATACCTCCAAAATCTTTTATTAAAAACGGTGCTACAACTTGCTTCCCCGTTAGCACGCATACAGGCGTTTCTATTAGGTTACGTTACTTCGTTTTCTCACGTTACTTCGTTTTCTCACGTTACTTCTTTTTCTCACGTTACTTCTTTTTCTCACGTTACTTCGTTTTCCTATGTTACTTCCTTTTTTTACTTTTATTACTTCTCTTTCTTTTCTTCCGTTCTGGTTAGTTCTCCTGCTTCATATTTGTTGCTAGACCGTGATTTATATATGAACACGTACATGTAAAATTTTATACTTTTTTACGAAATTTTAAAAGTTTTGTATATTGTAGCGTAAAAAAGGGAGGAAATTTTTTCCTACTGTTGCACACACCTTTTGTGATCAGTGTTAAAAGTACGGTAAAAGTTTTTTTTTTTTTTTTTTTTTTTTATCACATAATTTTTTTTTATTGCTTGTTCATATTTTTTTTTTAAGTGACCTTTCTAACTACATCAAAAGTTAATACTACTGTTTAGTGGCTTCTTAGAAAAATAGTAATAAAATAGGAAGACAGCATGTTTTAACGTAAAAATTATATAAGGGGAATTTTCTTTTTCTTTTTTTTAAAAAAAAACGTCTAGTGAACAAGTGGAGATTCCTTGCGTTTATTTCTGAAAGACAATCAGGAAAAAAAAAAAAAAAGCGAAGAAGCAAAAATGCAAAAAAACAACAAACAAACAAACAAACAAGCAAATTCATCCACACGCAGACTCCCCATATTCATGCACTGCATGTATGTACAACTACTCATGGAACAATTTCCTTTCCTTGTATGTAAAGGGAAAAAAAGCGAGCGGTGGTATGTAACTCTATATAATCAAATCACAATGTAGAAATCTACTACTTACAATGATATAAATTACTTTAGGTGTTTTTGACTAAAAATTTGTTCATTCTACATGTATAAACAGTTCATGCGATTTTACCCAAACATTAATGAAGTTGACTACACACATATACATACACACCCATATACACACACACACATACATACATACAGAAATTCCTTTTTATATACACATGTCTGTATATGTTTAATTTATATAAATAAAACAGGGAACTTTAAATAGCCAAACAAAAGGAAACAACGTAAAAGAAAAAGTCAGCATGCCTTAAATTCTGTTGCTCTACGTTACTAATAAATGACAAACCAAAGAAACGTTTTGAGAGCAAAATATACAAAATGAAGATTAAATTCTTTTATTTTCCTTTTTTTTATTTTTTTTTTTAAATATTTAATTAAAAATTTAAGAACTGTTTAAATGAAAAGAAAAAACATACAATTTTTCAATGTACTACCATCCTTTATATAAGTTATTCATAATGAAATTTAAAAAAAAAAGGGTTAATAGGTATGAGTACTCATGTATATCTGCATAAATAAATAAATATACATATGTAAATATATATATTTATATATATAAGTACGTTTGTGCATGTGTACACAAGTACTATGGTCACACTTGTAAAATAAAAGACAAGTAAAATGGACTAAAACTGCACCCTCTCACTTCAAAATATCTTTCTGTACATGTACACGTACATGTAAAAATATATACATATCTATTAAAAATATATATATAAATTAAAAAGGAAATATAGAAATACAATTATTCAATTAAAAATTAAGTTTACAATTATATATCACCTTGATTATTTGGTGTTTCTTTCTTTCTTTCTTTCTTTTTTTTTTTTTTTTTTTTTTTTTTAAGATGACTTCATTGAAGTAGAGGTAATCTATAATAATATAGATTGAATGGTTGCATAGGGGGATACATAACATAAGTATTGTATCCTCTAAAATTTGTTAATGCTCCGTTATATTTTGGAATGGGATATAATACTCTCTGATATATATTCCCTATATTATTCGGAAAATACCTTGTTCTGTTAATATAAAAATTACAGATATTTTCTTCATAATTATTCAAACAAAAGGAATGGTTGTAATATGTGGAATTAATAGGATATTTTCCGCATAAATTATATATGTTAATATAATTATTAATATATCTATAATTAGGTATCCTTTTAAAGGAGTTTGGTCTTCTAGAGGTGCTTGTTCTAGGGTAATTATTTGCGTTTTTTAAAACCATATTACTACTATACCTATTTCTATTCTTAAAATTATTTCTACTATTCGAAATTCTGTACATGCTATTTTTGCTAATACCACTACAACTTCTTGTGTTTGCCTTACCATCATATATACCATTTGAAGAATTTGCATCGAACACGGAATTCATACTTGCCGCATAACCTGAAGGTTGAGAATGAAGAAACATCCAAGGGGAAAAAAATTGTATGCATATATGTATACATAAATACATGTACGTACACATATACGTAAACATGCACGTACGAATGCACATGCATGTGCCCTTAAACATGTATGATCTTTCGAGCCATTTTTAATATTTTAAAAGGATTACAAGTAAACTTCTGGAGCGTTAAAATATTCTCAGGCCTAACTTTGGTAGTAGCTAAAGTTTTTGCATCCGGAATTACACGCACTGCGCCTAAAGGGGCATGTGATGAGTGATGGCAAAATCTGCAGAATTGGCCCATATGACATCCTCGTGTCCATTCGTACCTACATGGGTTACATGTTCCTATATTTAAATATATAAAAATGAAAAAATAAATGAAGCTAAACGGAAGAATAAAAACAGAAGAAAAAAAATGCAGTTTAAAGATTATTTTTGGATTTAATTTCGCAGCTTTAAAAAAAAAAAAAAAAAAAAAAAAAAATTCCTTGTTCATATTTTTTTTAAGTATTTATAAGTGCAAATAAATATGTTCATAATTTTTTTGCACATTTTTATTTACACAGTATGCTCATTCATTTGTCTGCCCATAGTGTTTGACTTTTTCTTTTTTTTCAGTTTTGTAAAAAATTGCAGATCTCTTTTTGCCCTATTTCTTTTCCATATTAACGCATTCGCTGTGATGACTTATTTATTTATTTATCTATTTACTTGTTTGTTTGTTTTTTTTATATTTTGTAAATATTTGAGCCAAATTTAATTCCACAGCGTAAGAGCTCAAATGTGCATGTGTTGATGTCGCAATTTTTTTATTATTCATTAAATATAAATATATATATACATACAAGCATATGTACATACATATATATATATATATATATATATTTTCATTTTTTTTTTTTTTTTTTGAATTTACCTCTATCGTGAAATTGCGTCCCGAAGGATAAGCTTGAGCTGTTATTTAGATAAATCGTATCGTTTGTGTCGTTTGTCCCGTTTGATCCATCTGTTTCATTTGTTCCATTTGCGCCACTTGAATCACAAGTCGATTCATTTGATTCATTTGGCTCATTTTGCTCATTCGAAGAGAAGTAGCGATCTCCGTCCATGCCATCATTAAAATCAATAACCGAATCTTGCTCACTGGAAAAGTTTGTATTATCCGAACTGCTCGTATTAACTTGCTGGACTTTGGGTAATTCGCATAATCTTTCAGTACCGCTTAAATCTGCTGTATCTATTGTACACATCCTTCTCAAATTGAATTCATTTTTTTCCTCTTCAATGTTAATAAAACCCTTGCTTACTGATGTGCATAGTACGTCCCTTGTTTCTTCTAAATCAGCCCATTTGTTATCATTTTCTGCAAGTATGTTATATGAACATGCTTTATGTCCCTGTTCTACTACCTTAGAACGGTCTTCCATTTTTTGTATATATTCGCTCATATGAATAGGAAAATAGATGGGCGTATATATAAATATAATTATACTTTTACATATATAGATAGACAAGCGTAAATGTGCATTAAAGAATGTGTATATATATATATATATATATATATATATGTATGTATGTATAGAGATATATATGTATGTATAGAGATATATATGTATGTATAGAGATATATATGTATGTATAGAGATATATATGTATGTATGGAGATATATATGTATGTATGGAGATATATATGTATGTACGGAGATATATATGTATGTACGGAGATATATATGTATATGCAGATGTGTATATTTTTTTTTTTTTTTTTTTAAAAAACATTAAAATTGTAGAAAAGTCATATAAAAGATATATATAAATTTTAGAATAAAAAAATTTCACAAGTAGAATTAACATATACAATTACACATTCATAATTAACAATGCTTTCTTATTTTTATTCTGTATTAATAATTTAAAACATATTCACTATATATGGCATCTATATTTATGTAATATATTTTTAACAATATATATTCAAAAAATAAAAATATAATAAAACAGATCATATTTCTGCGCATTCTAAAAATTTTCCAAAATTTTTTTTAGGTACACCAAGTATAAATTTACACTTTTCTGTATTCCTATATTTGTATTTTTAAATTTGTTCATTCATGTTCATAAAAATAGAAAACAATATAAATATGTATTTATCAATTTTTACAATAATTTAAAAAAAGAGAAAAAGAAAAAAAAGGAAATAAGAACTAAAAGAATAAGCTTTAATTTTTACAAGAATTCATGTAATACAGTATAACATTTGTACATTTTAAAAATAAATAATTTCTTTAACTTAATGTTCAAACATTTTTTTTTTTTTTTTTTTAAATAATTTATAAATTAAATATTTAAAAACAAAAATTAATATTAAAAAAAAAAAAGAAAAAAAAGAAAAAAAATAGAATACATGAGTAAATAAAGGATGGCAGAAAATGCGTACACAACATAGTCATGAATACACTTGTAGACGTGCATGCAATAGCTTTAAAAATGGAATACATAATGATACTAGTAAAGTGTATATATATATATATATATATATTTGTATATGCACCTGCATGTACACGTACACGGATTAGTAACTATGCGCATGCACACGTATGTATATAAACGTATGTGTATTTTTGCTGACGGGGCACTTCTATTATTGTCAATTTCGTAGTTATGCTATAATATTTCTATAGTATTAAATAAATAATTAATATTAATACTAGAGCAAAAAATAATAAAGTCTAATAAGAATAGAAAAGAAAACTGCAAGGCTCTTAAGATAGGAAGAGGTTACTACAAACTAAGAGAACACGAAGTTCTTTAAAGAGATAAAAATTAAAACGAGTTATATAATTAAAAAGAAAATTCAAAGAAGTACTATTAGGTATGCATTTACATATGTATTTAAGTACATATGCACATATTTAAGCAAGTATATATATATATGTTTATGCTTTTATATCCATTTCTTTTTTTTCAATATGTATCACGTGAAATAAAATTACGCAGAATTAAGTAAATATGTGAACGTCTTTTGCACAATAAGTATGCGGGCATAAGGATCAAGAAGCAGACCAATAAACTATCAACTTGTTAACATTCCACATTCATAACGAAGTAGTAATAACAAAATTGGAGTAATAAAATTGGAGTAATAAAATTGGAGTTATAAAATTGAAATTATAAATTTGAAGTTATAAAAATGTAGTAATGGATTTGAATAAATTTGAATAAAATTGAATACAGTTGATGTAATCAATAAGTAGTGATAAAAATTATTGTCATTTAAAGATTTAGGTAATTCTTTAACTGAATCATGAAGAATCTATCATTTGTGTAAAAAAAGAATTAAACATATAAAAAAAAAAAATAATAATTTGGTTTTAAAATAATTATTAGTTTTATTTATTTTTACTTCTACATATTTAAAATTACAAAAAAATTAAATTAATAATTTAGTTTTTATTATTTTACAAAATGTGCATATCAATTGCGTACATGTATTTTCACAATTCTAATAGGAACTTCCTATAATAGGAGTACAACAACTATGCACCAAAAAAAAAAAAAAAAAAAAAAAATACCTGAAACACATCAAATACGCCAAACACACCAAATACATCAAATAAGCCAAGTACACTAAATACACTAAATTCCTAGTTATGCCCTGTCGATTTTTCACGTGCTTTATAATTAGATATATATAGACTTTCATTTTCATCTACATATATAAGAGACGTACATCGGTGTACTCAATAGGTTTGTATTTTTTCCCGTTTGCTTTTTCAAAAAATATAATAAAAAAAAATATTCTAGCATGCGCAAGTGTAAATGTATTTTATTTATTTATTTTTTTTTTTTAGTTATTATATTACGTACATACATGGATATACATATATATAAATATATATATATATATATTTATTTATTTATATCGCTACGTGCACTAAAAGGGAAAGAAATAATTTTATAAAAAAAATAGAATTTTTGAAAATACTTTATGCGAGGTAGAACAATTAGTGTTTGTAATTAACATTTGTAGATAACTCCAGTGAGACTAATTTTGCTTCTTTTGTCGTTTTTTTTGTCGTTTTTTTTGTCGTTTTTTATGTCGTTTTTTTTTTCTTTTTTTTTTTTTCTTTTTTTTTTCTTCTTTTTTTTTTTTTTTTTTTTTTTTCTTTCCCCTTCAAGTGGCCTTTTTATGCGCAAAATTTGCAATTTTTTAAAAAGGGAGAAACAAATAAATGTAAGGACGAACAAGTGCATATGGGAAAATATACAATGCATATGCATCATACATACATCTATATATACGTACGTATATATAAAAAAATAATGTTATCCATACAATTTTTGCTAATTTTAATTTTGCTTCTCATTAATCTGCTACGAGTATTTTTTTACCTTTTTATGTGCATTTATGTAAGGCAAAAGTTAATAGTTCTTTTATGATCAATTTTTTCGACTTGTTCCAAATTATTTTTAGAAAAAAAAAGTGTAAAATTACCGAGAAGTAAATTTACCGATAATGCTTCTTTCTTAAATTTTTAAAATTGCAAAAAAAAAAAAAAAAATTAAAATATACATAATATATTTCATATATATGCATATATATATATATATAATATATTACACTATTCTAAGTGTTACTGTTAAATTATAAAATAATTTACCCAAAAATTATTTCACTTTTCCCCTACTTAAAAAAGGAGCTCGTCGTTTTTACGCGAATTGTGCGCTTTATTCGACATGTACGTATGTATGTACATATATATATATATATATATATATATATATATATATATATATTTATATTTATATTTATATGTTTGTATTTGTTTCCTTATCTCTTTATTTTTTGTTTTAAATTTATGAAAATCTTGCAAATTCCTGTATGTTAAATGTGAAGATAAAAACAGCAAATACATATGATATTACAGGTAGGAAGAAAAGTCTTCCTATGTATGTATATATATAACCATACATACGTAAACAAGTATGTGTATATGAACGTATACCTATGTTCGTCGTGTGATATAAAATACTGCATTTAACTTTGCACTTTAAAAATTGCTTTTAACAAAATTAAGTTTTAATTAATTTATAAACTTCTCTCTGTTTTGGTTTGAATATTTTTTTTTTTTTTTTTTTTTTTTTTTTTTTTTTTGATTTTGTGTCTCTGTCAAACCATAATGTCAGATTAAGTGAAATGTCAAGCATATTTTATTGCTTTAATGAAACATTTTTAAAATGGGTTCTTCTTATTTGTACATACGCCCACGTATGAAAGGACTTTTTACCCTTCCAAGAAAAAACTAATTTAAAAAGGAAAAAAAAAAAAAGAAGAGGAGGAGTTGAACATTTAAATAAAGTCTCTGTACAAAGAAAAGAAAAAAAAAAAAAAAAAAGAACGAAATACACACCAATTTGGAACTTATACAAGTTCAAACGTTTAAAGTTACAGCTAAGGGAGAAACTTTTTTTTTTTTCTTTTTGAGGTAGATGATTTAATTTTATGGCTAGTCAAATCATGAAAGCTGACTTGTTCATGTGTAGAAAAATTTATATGATGTACATATTGTACGGTTAAATAAAAATTGTAGATATATAAATACACGTTCTCGTGTGAAGAAATAAGCACAAACATACATAAATACGTCCATAAGTACTCCTGTAAGTACGCTAATAAATACGTCCATGTGTTTAATTGTGTACGTTATTTAGCTCAAAATGCTCTTTGTAAGATTTAGTAGAAAAATGAGTTATTCTCCCCAGAGGGGAATAGAAGAGTTATGGAAAAATAGCTTTTTAGATGATGTTAGTATGAAAACGAAACTGGAGTATAGCAAAACAGGGGATGCATGGCCGTGTGTTTTGCTAAGAAAAAAAAGCTTTAACGATTTACATAAATTATACTATATATGCTTAAAAGAAAAAAATAAATTATTAGGGGAGCAATATTATAATTTTCAAAATAGTACGAAAATGATTCAACACGGTCGTTTAAAAAAGGTAAAATTAACGATGAAAAGAATTTTAACAGTGTTATCAAGACGAGCTATACATGAACAATGTATTCGAGCTAAAGAAATTTTAAAAAAGCAACAAGAGAGAGAAATATACGAGACACAGAAATTTCAATTAGAAGAACAATTACTATTTTTAAAGCATAAAATAAATATTTTAAGAAATGATTTTTCCTTAGAAAAAAATACTTTAAAACTATCTATCAGTAAAATTCAAAACAGAATTGATGAATTAAATATTGTACTTAATCCTTTACGAAAGGAAACGATGCATTTATTAAAACCACACTTCAAATATCAGAGAAAATATTCTGATTTGCCTGGTTTTATTTCATGGAAAAAACAAAATATTATTGCCCTTAGGAATAATATGAGCAAGTTGCACAGGTTTTATTAGCACATATAAATGTACGAAAAAAAAAAAAAAAAAAAAAAAGACAAACAAACAAATAAGCCTTTTGGTTTGTTTGGCATATGGAATAAGCCTAATTTCGTCCTTCGTTACATCAGTAAAACAGAACAAAAAGAAACGAAATAACATACAACAAAGCAAAATGAAATTATACTAATAGAGGGAATGTCGATTGTTTTGTTTTCCCCATCCCAGCTATTTTATACTGCCCATTTTGGCATTTATATCTCTGCTTTTGCATTATATTCCTTTCTTTTTTTTTCTTTTTTTTTTTCATAATCGAAATTTACAACGTGTATGTATGTGCATATGGTATATGTATATATATTTATTCACACCCTTATATATGGAACAATAAGGAGTACCATGAAAATCGAATATTTTTGAGTGATTTTTGCTAACACCTTTTAAATAAAAAGAATGTGCTCACATAATACTCGTAAAATTAATATAATAAAGCTCACACTAATTATAACAAACGGGCTAATATTTGTATTATATTTTTACGTTAACAAGGATATAAAAACTACCGAGGCTACTTGTAGCTGCTGGGGAGGAGGGGGCAAAAAAAACATAAGCATATACTATATTACATATATATATATATACACATAAGTACGTATATACATATACACGTATGCACATATGTATAAACGGACAACTGCAGTGAGCCCCTTTTCCTTCGATATATTTTTCTTCACTTTACATTCAGCTATATGGAAAATGTGTTCCTAGTACAATTTTTCTTTTCCTTTTTCTTTGCCTTTTTCTTTTTCTTTTTCTTTTTTTTTTTTTTTGTCAATTTTGTATTACTGTAACATTGTAATATTGCAGTGTTCCTATATTGTAATGCATTCCCGTTCAATTTTTTCCTTCCTTTCATGCCGATTCCTAATGCTCTTAACATATTTTTAAAAACACTGAAGTAATGCAATGTACGCTTTTGGTAATTATATATTATTATTTATTATTATTTTGTTAAGGAATGAATTGCAATTTTTACGTGAAATGCATGTATAATTTTTGGAAGTAGCTTGTATACGTAATAAATGTGGCTTCATTTCAATTTATTTCGTCATTATTTTTTATTTATTTTGTCATTATTTTTTATTTATTTTGTCATTATTTTTTATTTATTTTGTCATTATTTTTTATTTATTTTGTCATTATTTTTTATTTATTTTGTCATTATTTTTTATTTATTTTGTCATTATTTTTTATTTATTTTGTCATTATTTTTTATTCTTATTTTATTTTATTTTATTCTTATTTTTTTTTTTTATTTGGTGTTCCTCTCTCCTCTTTTTTTAAAAAATAAAATGCTGGCAAATGAATATTTACATTCAATGAAATAAAACTCATATGACGGGTTAACCCTCTCTTGCAAAAAAAAGAACAATCGTAAACATTGCAAGTAATCAAATATAACGTAAGAGATAAATTCAAGAATGTATTATCATAATTTGTAGCATTTTAAAAAAATATACGTATTTAACAAATATGAATTGGTGGATATATATGGCAAATTAAATACATTCGTTATACTTTTATATAGTGTACATGTAATTGTCGTGCCTTAAATGATGATTAGCAGATTTAAAAAAGAAAAATTGTAAATTTAGGGCTAAGAGCAAAATACACAAATAAAGAAAAATAAAAAAATAAATTCGTTTTATTATAGTGTAAAAATTTTTATCATATGATAAAAGAAAAAAGAAAGCTTCTAATTATTCTGTTCAAGTACGAAAACTATATTTACTGACCAACATAAATTGTGCAATACTGTAATAAAAAAGGAACAAGTTGTGTAACAGCATATGATCAAAAATAAAAATAAATACATATACATACGTAAATATACGTAAATATACGTAAATATACATACGTAAATATACGTAAATATACATAAATATACGTAAATATACATACATAAATATACGTAAATATACATTAATATACATATATATATACACATACGTATATACGAAGTTACGTTATTCGCTGTCAAAGAACAAATAGTTATAGTGAAAGAGAAAAAAGGAAAAAGGGGCTCACATTTCTGCCTTCCTTTTTTTTTATCTGAACAATTGCAAAGAAGAATAACCTATTTTTTACATAATACATATATGTATACTTATGTATGATTTTTGTTATATACATATATTTTTTTATGTGTAATAAGGAAATATTGTAATTGTAATATATTTTTTTTTTTTTTAATCAAGAGAAAATATGTATATCGTAATTTTGTCCATCTTATTATTATGCATTACATTTTTCAATGGACGTACATTTAATAACGCGTATAGCACGTCTAAAGTGAAGGAAAATGGTAATACTTTATACACAGGCTTTCGTACGAAGGAAGATAAAGAAAATTATGTAAACAATTTAAACAGTTTAAACAATTTAAATTCCTATAATTTAATTAATGCAAAAAAAGAAAAGAATGCTTTTAAAATACGAAAAAATATGAACAAATTGTATAATGCCTTATACCCAAGCGAAATAGAAGAAGAGCATGAACAAGTAAGAAATGAGAATGATACATATGAAAAAGACGAAAACAAAGTTTACAGTGGTAATTACGAAAAACATGGACCTCCATCTGTAGATAAAATAAGTGCAGACAATACAAGTAACAACAATTTAAAGAAGAATGATTTTAAAAGCAGGAATGTTTTTAATAAGGAAATGAAAAGTAATTTTATAATTGACGAGGATGGACTGGCAGTACACAATAAGAATGGGTACAAAGATATTGATTATGGTGATATTAATAAACAAAGAACTTTTGATATATTTGGTAGCAATGAAAAAGTGAAGAGTGAATCTAACTTTGCCATCGTGAACTATCTGAAAGACTTTTTTCAAAATTCTCCTTATATAAAAAATTTCCAAAATTTTATAGAAGTTTTTTTCAACAAATATGACCAACGTGTACTAGAGTCTACTGTTTTTTTTAATTTTGATGAAACATTATTTTAGAGTGCTTTTGTTCATGCGTTTCAATTGGTATTTGTCATTTTGCTGAAAAGCGTATAAACATGTGTGTATGCACGTAGCTTTTATATGTATGCTTATAAGTATTGCAATTATGTACGCACATATTTTTGTATATATGGGAAAGTCCCACTTAAGTGATGTTCCCCTTTAAGGGGGGAAATTGTTGCAATCTATTTGCGCAATTCGCAGTTAATTTCACCTAAGATATTGTAATATTTCTTTCATGCTTTTTTTCGTGCTTTCTTTCTCTCCATTTTTTATTCCATCTTCCATTCCATCTTTCATTCCATCTTTCATTCCATCTTTCATTCCATCTTTCATTCCATCTTTCATTCCATCTTTCATTCCATCTTTCATTCCATCCTTCATTCCATCTTTCATTCCATCTTTCATTCCATCCTTCATTCCATCTTTCATTCCTTCGTTTACCATTTCTTTTTCTTTTTTTTTTTTATTTTTCATTATTTTTGCACATATTGTAAGAACATTATCGAATTTAATGTTCTGTTAAATTTTTTTTTAAATGGTATTTTTAGTATATGCAGTTTTATTATTATTTTTAAAAGTTATAATGATAGTTGTTGTGGAAAAATATTAAAACTTCTTTCACCTTTACCTAATGCGAAAAGGAAAAAAAAAAAAAAAAAAAAAAAGGTGTACATTCAATACATGTAAAAAATATACATGAACTTACAACAAATGGGCCAATGTTTTTTTTTTTTTTTTTTTTTTATTAACACAATCGATTAGTAGTTATATATGTATAAATATACATATCTATATTGTGACTAAGTTTGTAATTTAATGCATTTTTAATTACCATCTTTTTTTTTGTATTGCACGATATGAGCAAATTTATCTTTTCGTTTTTTTTAAAATTATTTTTTCCTTCATTTTCGTTTACGCTGTTTTCTTTTCCTGCATTTCCTATAGCACCTATATTTCCTGCATTACCTACACCCTTTTTTCTTTTTTCGATATTACTACTGCTTCTAATAAAATCATCACTAACACTCCCAATTTGCTCCATTTTTTCTTGTACACATTTTTCAAAGGAAAAGAAAAAATCAGTATTCGTTTTTAATAAGTAATTTTTTACATACACGTGGATATGTTCATAAAAATTAGGAAGTGAACTAAAAGAAAACAGACAATTAAAAACAAATTTGTTTAAAGAAAGTATTTTATAATTCTGTATTTTTTTATGTTCTTTATGAGTTTTTTCATCTTCATTATGCATTTTTTTATTTTCCTTATGCATTTTATTATCGTCTTTATGAATTTTTTTATTTTCCTTATGCATTTTATTATCGTCTTTATGCATTTTTTTATTTTCCTTATGCATTTTTTTATCTTCTTTATACATTTTTTTATCTTCTTTACTAATTTGTTTTTTATTTTTCATAAAATTAAATAACCCTAATTTGACAAACTCATCGAAGGTAAAATATTCTATGTTCTCCAAATTTATTATTTTTTTTCCTGAACTGTTCAGGTTATTTTCTTCAGTACAGCTATAATAGCTAGCTGTTTCCGTTGTGTCAATAATCTCACATAAATTTGTGTCACAATTATTTGTTTTACATAAATTGTTAATTGGTGTATCATTTTTTTCAACTCTTCTGTATGCGTTCGTGTCAAAGCTTTTTGTTTCTTTTTTTATTAAATAATCATAAGGAAAGCGAAATTTTTTTAGTATTTCCAATTTTTCTCTCTTGCTTACTACTCCTTCACATTGTATCTTTTCTTCTATAATATTTAAATAATTCCGGATAACCTGACAAATTGTGAGACACAGACAAAATTGGATTTATCAAAAGCAATTGTAATCAGTGCACATCGCATAGGAAGCGGTGTAATATAGCACAGTAAAGCACAGGGGAAAACAAACAAGAAGCAATCACACACACAAAAGTAGACAAAAGCGGAAAAAAAAAATGTTTATAAAAAGACTCCAGAATAAACGGAAATGTTTGCATCATGTGTCAGAAAAGAAGTACCTACGATGTAATATTTTAATTTTTAATTGAATAGAAAAATTATCAATGTTTGTTCTTAAAAATAGCACAATGATTACATATGCGCATATATGTGGGCTTGTATGTGTGCACATATATACGTATATGTACATACATATATATATATATACATGCATAAGATATTTTTTTTTTTTTTTTTTTTTTTTTTTTTTATTGAGCAAGCCCAACCTTTTTCCTTGGACAGTCTTCCGTTGCCTTGGGATAGAAAAAAAAAAGAAGGAAAAAGAAAAAATCTAAAATGAAAACACGCTGATTTCCTTCCTTAGTGTTCTGATGAGGTACTTTTGAGGAGTCAATTCTTTCATGAGCACGTTCAAGAAGTGTAAACAAATTTTCTGAAACACTATATTCTTTAAAGTATGCAGTTAAAAGGTTTCTACCAAATAATATTGAAGCATACATTTTTTCCTGCTTCTTTTTTATAAAATGTAAACTGCAAATTATGTAGTTCCGTAGATCTTCTTTTGATATTACTGGGAAATCGTTCGCAAGGAATATATAACTTAAAACATTTTTTAAAAAAATATGTACATAATTTTTTCTCATAAATAATCCGTTTATTTCAGTTTCTTTATTGACATTACAACATTGTGTGTTTAAGTTTATCCCAGAAAAATCGTTTTCCAAATTAGGGTATGCATGCTTCTTCACTTTGCTAAAAGATTTTATCTCTTCCAGTGGGCATTTCTTTACTCTAATTTCCATATTATCAGTTCCTTCACTTATGTCTTTTCTCTCTTCAATATAACAATGATTAGTTCGACTATTTTCCTTTTGTACATGACCAGGTGAATAACCCACTTCCCTTTTTTTATTAACTACAAAATTAATTTTTCTTCTCTTCTTGTTAAATGTGCTTGAATAGTAAAAAGGAATATTATGGGTAAAATTTTGTACATACTTTTTTACTTGCTCACACATATGATTTGCTTGTTTATATATACACAAATAGTGTAAAGTAACAAAATCGCTGATGTAATTTTTTAAATCGTGAAATATGAAAAAATATTTTCTCAAGTTCATTAATGAATTATTAAGAAGAGAATACAATGTATATACAAAACGACAGTTATTAATAAAACAAAATTGTTCAGAAAAAAAAAATAAATGTTTTTCTCTTTTTGTATAAAAATTGTCTAAATTATGTGACTCATATATTTTTGACTTGTTTATATTTTTAGCATACATTTCTTTATCTTCTATTAAAAATTTGTTTATATCATCTTTAATAATTTTTAAAAAGGGGAAGCAATAATTTTCATTTTCATATATATAAAATTCTTTTTTACTTTTAGGAAAATAATTGAAAATTTGCATATTTCTTTCATTCTTAAGCTGCACATCATAATGTACTAAAGAATAAATAAACTCCCTTACAAAATAGTGTAAGTGTAGATAAAGTTGATGTTCAATATTAATTAAATAAAATTCTTGAAATGTAAGCAAAAATAATTGCATGGTAATAAATTTGTCTAAATACATTTTCTCTTTTTTCTTAGAATTATTTTTCCCTTCTAATATAGCTAGCCATATTCTTTTTTGAATTTTATCTAATTTATCCAAAATTAAAAATTTCACTTCTTCATTTTCATTTTCAAACATTCTGAAGTTATTGTAGAGTTGTATGAGTTTATTTATCTCCTGAACATGATCATCATTTATTAGATCTATAAATACATGGACATTCCTTTGTATATATTTCACAACACTATTTATGTTCTCTTCTATCAACCTTTTCCAAGCAAAAAGATTAAATAAATGTGTAATATATAATTTTGTTATGTTGCAATATCGTTCCATGAAATAATTAGCTAGCTGTTTGTCCATTTTGAGGTCGCGAATAAATTCTCTTATTTCGGTAGTATCCATGACTGTGGAAATCTTTTTTTGTTTATTTTTCTTCACACGAGTAGAAGTACTATTGTGAGAAATAACAACATCTGTTTTATCCTCTTCCTGAGAATTATCTACTGGTATATTTGTTTTGCTCTTCTCCTTTTCTGCTACAGCAAGAGAGGAACTTATGTATTTTTTTGTTTTTCTTTTTTCCCTTTTTTTATCCGTCCTATTACTGATTTCCGCTAAATTAACAATTTTCGAAACTAAATAAGTTGCTGACTTGTACATATATTTTTTTTTTTTTATCAGGTAAAATCTGGAATACCTGGAATATCTAGAACTTTTGTAGGTTTTTAAAAAATTTTCTATTTCTTTGTAATTTTTATCAAATTGATAGACTTTTTTCATTAAATGGAAATGCGAATGAACCCTTTGTTTGTTATATTTGTCATTCAAAATTTCTTTTTCTGAAAAAAAATTGCATTTTATATTTTTCTTATTCTTCGTGTCTTTCGAAGGATTGTATAAATTTATAATTTTGCAGTTTACTTTGTATTTTTTTTTCTTATCATTTTTAGAATTTAAAAATTCTGAACTATTTTCAGCTCTTCCAATTATTACTCTTTCTTCATTTCTCAATTTTATTACAACTACGTTGTTTTCTTCCTTTTCATTATTTCTTCCATTTCCACCATTACATTGCTCATAGCTTGTAATACTGCCATTATTGAAGACTTTCCATAATATGCTATTAATATGTTTATTAGTAGTATCTATATGTAAATGCAAATCAACCGCACCTAAGTAATTTTTGCTTTTTCTTCTGTAGTACAAATCTGCAATATTACAAATAAAATTTGAGAAAAATAAAATATTCTTCCTTTCTGTAATATTAGTAATAGTCTGTTCTTCTTCTTCTTCTTCTTCTTCATTCGGTTTCCCTGCACTTTGTTTCTCTGTACTCTGCTTCCCCAAAATGTTCTTTTCTACATTAGAAAGCTTATTAGAAGAATTAAACCTTTCACCATATTTAGGCTTTTCCTTTTCTGTCATACTTAGAATGTAGTCTTTTTTGTCTTGTGTATCCTCCTTTTGAGTTTTACCTTCATCGTACTTTTTTTTTTTTTTTTCGTTCCCTGGTATTTTGAACATTTTTGAGTCCACTTCCTCAGTGGGACTATTTTTCTCACTTGCCTTCTTTCCCCTAACCGACTCCCTTCCTCCCTCTTCCAAATAATTAATATGATGATAGACAAAATCATTGAAAAGAAAGAGCTTTTGCACTCTGAGCTCGAATAGGAGGTACTGTTTTAAAGAGAACAAAAAGTTAATAATAATATAACCGCGGTAATATCTGTCACATTTTCTTCTTTCCGTTACATGATCTGCATTTGCACTTCCATTAGCATTTGCACTTCCATTAGTATTTGCCTTTTTTTCTGTAAAGCTGTTTTTTGTTAAGTTGTAATTTTGTCCTCTTTTCTGGGCATGGAACAAATCATAATCATACTTAATACGGAGATATAATAAATCAACGTAAAGACAGTCCATACTACTCTTATATGTTTCTTTATTATCTAACTTTCTGCTTATGTTTTTCAACTTTTTCGCTATTTTTCTTTTTTTTTGTGACCTGTCCTTGTCTGAGTAGCAAGAAGAATTGCAGGACGTTAATGAGAACGTAGAGAGAATATAACGAGAACTTAACGAGAATATAAGGAGAACATAATGAGAACATAACGAGAACATAACGAGATCTTAACGAGATCTTAACGAGATCTTAACGCAATATTAACATAAACATTACAAGCATTTGCACAATCTCTTATATGATGTTTCCTTCTTTTTATTTTTTCCTCTCCCCCTCCCTATGGAACTTACCATTTTTACTACTTTCCCATGTACAAATATCGTCAACTTCCTTCCTTATCTTGTTCATATCGTACACTTTTAGAGAAAACATTTTTTTCAAATGTTTGGCTAGAAGTCTAACTTCTACAAATGAAGAGAAGGAAATTATTCCAATGGGTTGTAAAAGACTGTAAATTATTTGCATGTTAATGCAATCCTTTTTTATTTGTTCTTTTCACGCTTGTTCATACATTTAATGCGTACATACAGACAAGCGTGAAGGTATGCCTTTACCCAAACGTAGACGCCCCCACTCATGCACACAAAAATCAAGTGCGCACTTTTTCATGTTACTATATATATGTGTGTATACCGTTTTTCATTTTTCCCGTTATAACAATTCTCAGGGGGAATTTAAATTTTCTGTTAAATTTCTTCATATCACAGCTAGCCAAAAAAAAAAAAAAAAATTTAATTACATACCTTGTAATGATAATACTAGGGAAGAATAATATAAATTATATGGTAGAAAAATTGAGGTAACTAAATTAAGGTATTGCTAAGTATAACTATGCCTAACTACATCTTTTAAAAGTAGCTTTCCCTTTGTGATTTCAATCATTTTTGCGTACAAACCTTTTTCGTAATATTTTTAATATTATGTACTTTAAAATGCTTAACTCTTTTATATCTATACAAGAAAAATGTATATGTTGTATGAATTTTATGAAAGTGTGTGTAGAAGCTAATATGCTTAAAAATAAATTACAAAATTCATATTTTTAAATAATATATGACTTTTTTCAGTATCCTCATCTTGTGAAACGTGCAGGTACTTGTCACCCTAAAACGAAAAAGAAATTAAAATGGAAAATTAAATAAATGCGTAAAAGGAGAATTTAAGGTCGAAATTAAGGTCGAAATTAAGGTCGAAATTAAGGACAAAATTAAGGACAAAATTAAAGGAGAAATAAAAAAGGTAATTTAATGGAGTAGAGCGAAGAAGCGAAAATTATCCTTTTGAATAGAAGCAATTGCAGAATGATAGAATTCCCCACTAAGTGATCACATCTAACCATTCGCTCCATTATATCACTAATGTCTACTGGGTCAACTTGTTCTAATATTTTACTTCTATAACTCAGATAACCGTTTCCATATTGTATTCCCAATTTATCATTATCATATTCTTTTCTATTGATGTACGACCATTCTCCTTGCTTAGTCAGGTATTCCAGTAAATATATATATGCATATTTTTCTGTGCTGTAGTTTTTTTCTTTTCCTTAAAAAAAGAAGCAGCAATTTTAAAATAAGTAACTGGGTTGTTCCAATTATGCACACGGTTGTAGTCATTCACACACACATATATGTATGTTATTATGTATGCGCACATGTATGTGTTTATGTATGTATTTATATATATATGTATATATTTATATACGTATATGTATATATTATCGCGACGCATGTTTTAAAAAATTTAAGACTTCAAACCTGGAACATTTCGTAAATTTAAGAGGAAAAACTTATCTATTTTTTGTCTCTTTAGAAAGTCAAAATATACACAAAATTTGTTTGAGGATTTTCTACATTCCCTTGTATAATCTTTTATTATTTTTTCTTTTTGATTAATCACGGAGAGTGCATAATTTGCTTCTTTATTATGTGCATTGTTCTGAACAAGCTCATTTATGTTTTTTATTTTCTTAAGAAAAAACATTTTTTCTAAAAAAAATAAATTTTCATAAAAAAAATAGTCCCCACAATTAGATCCAAGTCTTACTATTTTTAAAGCAGCATTTATTATGTCTTTTATGATAACTTCCATTTTTTTCTTTTTCTTTTCGTTCTCTTTTTCCTGAAAGAAGAGGGGGAAAAACGGAATGGAAGGAAAGTGCATATATATGCACATATATATACGTTTGTGCAATCATTTTTTGCACAACACCGATATAGGTATGTTCATAAAATTTCACTAATCAACTTAATTGAATTACTAATTGATGCCTCTGATAGTTTTTATATTCCCTCTGGTTCCTGCTGTTCATTACTTTCTCCATTTTTTTGTCATACCTAAAATTGTTTACATATGTAAGGTCCAAAAAAAAAAAAAAAAAAAAAAAAAAGGAAATAAGTGCAAAATGAATGAATAGGCAAATGGGCGCTAATTAAAGAGGGGAAGAAACATAGAAAAAGGAGGTTACTTCTGCTTCAGCCTGTGGTATATTTTGTGGTTTTCTATCGCGAGCACCCTTTCCTAAAGATTGAGTAAAAAATAAAATGAAAGAACATATTTTGAAACTAAAGTAAAAACAATAATGTTAATTATTTTAAAAGTGCAAATTTGTTACCATATATTTATCCTCTTTATACATTTTGTAATTCTCCATAATTTCCAGTTTATAACTGTAAAATGTGTAATGTGTAGAAATTTAAGAATGAGAACAAAAAAATGTATATTATATATATAACGTAGCATAACATAGCATAGCATAACACTAATACAACATTATCATAACATTAGCACAACATTATCACAATATTAGCACAACATTATCACAATATTAGCACAACATTATCACAATATTAGCACAACATTATCACAATATTAGCACAACATTATCACAATATTAGCACAACATTATCACAATATTAGCACAACATTATCACAATATTAGCACAACGTAATGTAATGTAATTTCCCCTTTTTCCTCGAAGTACTTATGGGTACAAATTAATTTCTTATTGAACTCCTCTATGGAAACGCTTGGTCCATAATTGGATAAAATCTATAATAGACATAAATTCATAAAACTGTGCAAATATTGCTTTTTTATTTTTCTATTTTTCTATTTTTTTCTGTTTTTCTTTTTTTTTTTTTTTTCACGCTGTGCCTTTTATGTTTTAAGCTTCATACTCTTTCCAAATTATTTTGGTTGCAAGCACTGAACATGTTATGGTGAGAATTTATGAACATTATGTTCATATTTTTCAGAAATTTTTGATACTCTTCTTTCCATTCCTCAAGATTAGAACCTATGGTGAATTCTTCGAAATGATAAATATCTCCATGGTTTTGTTTTTGTTTTTTCTTTTGCATTCGTTTTTGTTTTTCTTTTATAAAAGCATTAGACTCTACAGAAAATTGAGGATCCATTTTTTATTTATCTATATATTCAACTTTTATATATATAGTCTCTTATATTTATGTACATTATTATTTTAACTAAATAAGAGATGTTTCTCTTCTTAAATTTTTTTTTTTTTTTTCATTATAACATTTTAATAAATATTTTTTTCCTTAATATTTATGCGAAGTTCACCCTTATATATTTTTTTTTTTTTTTTATGCATGCTCACTAAATGAAATTTGAATGTACGTTTATTATGTGAAGCTTTGTCATCTGCGTTTTGCGCAATGCTGAAGTGAAGCGAAAAGGAAAAAAGAAAAGAAAAAGAAAAAGCATCCGAAATAGGAAGCGAAAAAGAGAGAAAACGAAAGAGAAATAGTTAACAATATACAAATAAATTTCATTAGTCCCTCCTATTCATATATATATGTATATATGTATATATGTATATGTGTATATGCGTATATGTGTATATGCGTATATGTGTATATGTGTATGTGCACATATGTATACATACCCTTCAGTTTGCACGGGGAAACGTGTAAATTTGGCCTACTGATGCAATTTTATTTTCCAAGAAAAGTATCACTTCTTGTTAAGGCCTATTTAATGACAGCGATAAATTTTTTCCTCTATCATTCTTTGGAATAAAAACTTAGATTAAAAAAGGTAAATACATTAAAAATAATAATAATGATGAGGAGGAGGAGGAAGACTAAATAGTACAAACTATGAGCTAGTATGTCTAAAAATGTTGTCTAAATGTTTTCATCGTGTCTTTTTTTTTGAATCCGTTTTGAATTGGGGTTAATTTCGCCTTCACAAAATGTATACATATATGCTTGTATGTAAATGAGGACGTATGCACGTATATAAGTATGCATGTATGAATGTATGTATTATTATACGCATATATATAAATATATACATACACATAACGCACAAGTAAAATGGCTTCAAAGCAGATTTTTAAAAAAACAAAAGGTCGAGAATATATATGTAGGTCAAAATGTCCGAACTGCTTTTGTGAATTCATTCGATAATAAGGTCTTTTAATTCAAAATGTTAACTTACAGAAAACGAAATTTCATAATAAATTGATAATATTAAAAAAAAATGAAGTGAAACAAATTAAAACGTAACAAATGCAAGCGAGTTATTCCAAATCGTACAGTAGAAACATAGGGAAGAAACAAAGAAGCGAAAAATGTAAAACGAAAGCACAAAACAAAAGTCCAAATCAAAAAACTCAAAGCAATAGCGCAAAAAGAACACATCTTTACGCTTAACTTTAAAACATATTTGACAAGAAACAAAATGCTCCATCATGTAACGTAATACCTTCTAGTTTCTAAATAAAAAGAAGAGCATTAAATAAGCGAAACAACCGAAAGGGTAATATTTATAAGGCAGAATTCTAAGCATATTCATATGTAGACAGAGTTATCTATTTAGTTTTTCTTCGTTTTGGTGCAAAAAAAAAAAAAAAAAAAAAAAAAAAAAAGGTTGTCATATAATAAATTTCTCCTAATTCCACATCGGGTCATTCGCGTCAACAACTTCAAAATCTTCATTTTCTTGTTCATTTGAACCTTCATTATTTTCAACATTTTCAAACTCCATATTAGAACTATGTGGTGCCTCTCCCCCATTTAAAGCATTATACCCATATATTAATCCTCCAGCTGTTAGGGCTAATAGTCCGATTATACCTGCTGCTAGGGAAACCTTTTCACCTGTTCCTAAACCTTCGTTTTTATTTGCATCATTTTTATCCTTTCCCCCGCCGCTACTTCCGTTGCTCCCACCACCCACGTCAACTGACGCGCAAGCTGGAACATCGCACATTTCCGTCTCTTCAACTTTTATATTCTGCTGTTCACAGGTTAAACCAATATTCCCGTTCATATCTTGTGATGGGGGTATCAATTCTAAAGGTTCTCTCCTTCTTCTTGATCTGAATGATTCTATTCCACATGTTGCTGAACAATTTCCCCACTCTTCCCATTCATTACATAAAGCATCAATGCATTGATCACTGGGTGCAGGACATTCCTCTTCTCTAAATAATTTGTAATCGTTACAAAATGGAGATACTAATTCACTATTTTTTATATTTTTCAGTAAATCTAGTTTTCTCGTAAGTATTCTTTTATTTGGAATATGACAAGATGATGTCGTCGCTAACGATGTAGAGGACAGTGATTCAGATGGCATCCATCCAGATGGGGATCGCTCCGATCGTTCCTCCTTTTTGCAATCCACCCACGTTTCCCAGTCATTGCACTCCCCACCGTCACACAGGGGTAAATTCAAACAAGGTTCCGTCTCTACTTTATTGTAGTATTCTAAACACGAATCTTTTTCCTCTCCATCAAAATAAAGCACATTAGAAACAAAATGTCTTATTCTCATTCCAACATTACATGTTCGATCACATTCTGACCATTCTGTCCAATCACCGCATGGATTGTTCGTGCATGGGGTACCCTCATCATGTTCAACCTTATCTTGATAGTAATAATGGCCTTCGCATTCATCTAGTTCTTTTCTATATTCGATACTACGACTATTTGCATTAGTGACTCCTCCACCACCTCTGGTGTTACTGTTACCATTCCCTACAATTACATGAGCTCTTTGAACCCTTTTTCTAGGCCCACATGTTGCTGACCACTCGGTCCATTCTGACCAGTCAAAACATTTTTCATCTTCGCATCTAGGCACTGAACATACTTCTGTTTCTATCTTTTCAAACGTTTTGCAATGTTCATGTTGCTCATCAATGTCCTCTGGTAAAATTGTAAAAGTCCTTGATCTAATAGAATATCCACATGTCTTCGAACAAGAAGACCATTCTCCCCATTCGCCAATGTCCTCACATACATCTGTCGTAATTGTACCAGTGGAATCACAGTTTTGAACATTACATGCTTCTAATTCAGTTGAATTAAATTTTTTACACTCGTCACTATCTGAAGAGGTATCTCTACGTCTTATTCTTATACCATCTCCACAGGTAGCATTACATGGACTCCATTCCCCAAAATCTCCACACAAATCATTGCACTCTTCTTTTACAGGGCATTTTTTATATTCAATAGAACTCAAGTCCATACATGAACTACCGTATTGATCTCCAAGAAATCCTTCTTCTTTTAATGTATATGATGGTCCCTTTCTTTCTCTTTTACTAAAAGCATGATTGATATTACATGTATTATTATCAGGACATGGACTCCAGTCACCCCATTCAGAACATTCTGCATCTTCAGGGTATTGATTACATATATGGCTGCCCTCTACTTCTGAAGCAGATAGTAAATTTTCCCAAGATACTTTAATTATATTCTTACACTTGGACAAGGTAGATGCTTTTTCACAATCCCCAAGAATTTGATATTCCTTCTCATCGATAGTATCTATTGCATATACAAATAGATCTATTTTATTTATTCTTAATAAGGACATTTCTTTTCTTAATTCATTCAAATCCGTGTTTGATTTTCCTTCAACTAACATTATGATTAGTTTCCTTTTATATGTTGGTGCATTACTGAATACCTTTTCCCTCAGATATTTTAAATTATCTGCTATATCTTTTTTACTTGAGTGTGATATCAGTAGTTTGTTTATTTTACTGATAATTTTATTTTTTTTGTAACTTATTTTTTTATCTAAACTCCATTCTTGCTTAACTTTTTTTTTCATTTTTACTACAGTTACATGCGTTCTATATTTGGACAAATAATTTTGTTTAACTATTTGTGTAGCAAAAGGCTTTACATACCTATTCCATTGTTCTTTACTAATGTTTACCGATTGATCTAAGACAATAGCTATATCTAAAGATTTTTTACATATAGAATTACTATCACATACATCATCATCACATTCTTCACATGATTCATCCGAACAGGAGAAATCTGGTGGAACTTGTGTACCATCAGTGTCTATATCACAAATGTTTTTTCCTACAAAAGATTCGACAGTATTATTTATATCAGATGAAAGAAGAGATGTAATAAACACATTTGGACAGTCATTCGTATCTACATTGCATCCACCTGCAATGTATAATATTTCTTTAGGTAAGCTTTCCAATGCTACTATTAATAATTTCACTTTTTTATCTGCATAATTTTTTGACATATTTTTTAATGTTCCTTGTTCAGATATATCATTATTACTATTTGTGAGTAATACAGCAACTTTAGGAGCTTTTTCTCTATTCCCATTTCCAAAAGACTGTTTTAATCCTAGTTCTAACGCATTTGTAATGTTCGTTTTATTATTGGTATACCAATCATCTATACCATTTTCTAAAGCGTTTAGTAAATCCCCTTTATTATATGCTTTTGTATCATCAAAATTAGTGTTAATACTTTTTGATCCTAAATATATGGAAAGTGCTACATGAACATGTTGTTCACCTATATGGAAAATGTTAATTATATTTTTAGCATAATCCTTAAAATCATTTCCGCTTTTATAATTTTTTGCCCTTGTTGTTGATGGTACTCCAATAAACGTTAAATCGAAGTAATCTTTACAAAAACATTCATTTCCTATACACTGAGGGGGTGAAATGGAAGGGGGAGCTTCAGTTTCATCTATAGGACTCTCTGTATCACATATTTTATCAACCATTCCTTTGGATATATTTTTTATATTGTCCCAATCCGTTTTTATAGCAGATGGGCAATCTCCATTTGTTTTATGACATCCAGCCAGTAATCTTAAATTATTCATGAGAGCTCTACCAACACCTATCACCAACAATTTTACATTTTCTTTCTTATACAATGCACTTACATCTGACAAAATTGTATCACCAGATTTACTGTTATTACCATCAGTAAATAACATGGTTACTTTAGGCACATATAACCTACTATTTTTTTCATCTTTTATGTATTTTGCGTATTTTTCTAATCCGTATTCTAGTGCTTCTACTATATATGTATAACTTCCCGCCTTATAAGAGCTTTTTAGTTCTTGAACTTTCTGTGTTAACGTGTTCTTATTAGAACTTGCTTCATCAGAAAATTTAACAAAATCTCTCATATTTTTAGCGAATAGCATAATTCCAACATGCACCTTGCTATCAGAAACATCTAAATTGTCAATAATTTTTACAACAAATGGGAATACTTGATTTTTCCAATTATCGTAACCTATGCTTGCGGATTCATCCAAAATTAAAGTTAAATCATATATATTTTCACAAAGGCAATCATTTCCGCTACATGGATTAGATGGTGTTGGTTCAGGCTTATCAACTTCTGGTGGTGGTACTACTACTGACCCTGTATCACATATTTTCTTAACAAATACATTTGACATGACATTTAATTGACCCCATTCAGCCCTAATAATAAAAGGACAAATTTCATTATTTTGTGGACATCCGACTAAGATTTTCAACTTATTTTCATTAGCCATTGAGACTCCTAATACTAATAATTTTACTTTTTCTTTTCTATATAATAATCCGATATGATGTAATAGCTCATCTGATTCACTAGAATCATTACCATCCGTAAATAGCATTGTAATTTTAGGTGCCTTAGTTCTATTTGAAATTTTCATGAAATATCTTAATGCATAATCTAGACTTTGAACCATAAATGTTTTCTTTCCGTTTTTGTAATTTCTTTTTAAATCTTCTATTTTTTGCATTAAGTTCCCTTTTTCATATCTTGCTTTGTCAGAAAATCTAACAATATCTCTACTATGATCTGAAAAAAGCATAACTCCAACATGTACTGTATTATAGCCTACATTTAAAGATCGTACCATTTCCTTCGCAAATGGAACTACTTCGTGAGACCATCTAAAATCGCCAATACTTGCTGATTCGTCTAAGAGGAAAGTTAGGTCATAAAAATCTTTACAGTAGCAGTCTTTGAAGTCTGAACAAGGCAAATGTTCTGGCTCTGCGCTTCCTGGAGAACCGGGGTTGCTTTCTGGAGAACTTGGATTACCTTCTGGTGAACTTGGATTACCTTCTGGTGAACTTGGATTACTTTCTGGAGAACCTGGATTGCTCTCTGGAGAACTTGGATTACCTTCTGGTGAACTTGGATTACCTTCTGGTGAACTTGGATTACCTTCTGGAGAACTTGGATTACCTTCTGGAGAACTTGGATTACCTTCTGGAGAACTTGGATTACCTTCTGGAGAACTTGGATTACCTTCTGGAGAACCTGGATTGCTCTCTGGCGAACCTGGATTGCTCTCTGGCGAACCTGGATTACTTTCGGACGATCCTGGAGTTTCTCCTGTATCGATATCACATATTTTATCTGTAAGCACTTTCGTTATCCTAGTTAATTCTTCCCAGCTTAATTTCATAACTTGTGGACAATATTCATTTTCTTGACAACCAGCTAATAATTTTAAATTTGCTAGAGTAGCTTGATAAACTCCTACTACTATTAGTTTTACATTTTCTTTCTTATATAACAATCCCATATTACCTATATCTTTCATATTTTTAGAAGTTTCATTGCCATCCGTAAATAGTATCGTCACTTTGGGTGCATTTGGTCTACTGTTTGGATGTTTTGTGAAATTTTTTAGAGAAAATTCCAAAGTTTCGACAATACGTGTACCTGATCCTCTTCCATACTTGTCTGTTAACCCTTTAACTACATTTATTATGTCTTTTTTCATGTATCTTGTTTCTTGATCATAACTAACATCTGTTCTTACGTTTATGGAAAAACGAATAATTCCTACATGTACTTTATCTTTACTTATATTTAAATTATTTACAACTTGTTCTGCAAATGGAATAACATCTTTTTTCCATTTATTTTCTGTTATACTTCCTGATTCATCTATAATTAAAGTTAAATCATAATAATCCTCACAAAAGCAAGCATCACCTTGACAAGGGGTGTTTGGTTGTGCGGGCTCGGGTTCAGTCTCTGGCTCTGGTTCTGGCTCTGCATGACATATTTTAGAAGTCAGTTTTTTTGTTATATCGTTTATGGTTTCCCATTCAGCTTTCATAGAATAAGGACAACTGGAATTTTTATCACACCCAGCAATTAATTTTAAATTTTTATCTTTCGCTGCTGCGACACCAAGAACTAATAATTTTACATGCTCTTTTCGATAGGATAAGCCCATATTAAAGAGCTCTGTATCTTTTGCTCTAGTATCGTTACCATCAGTAAATAGTATTGTTACTTTAGGTGCATCCGATCTTCCTTTTATGTGCTTCGAATAATTTTGCATAGAGTACTTTAAAGCTTCTAAAATTTTTGTACCACTGCCATTACCATAATTTGTTTTTAGTTTATCTACTTTGTTTAAAATATCATCTTTTTTATAACGTGCATCTTCGTTAAATGTTATATAATCTCTATTTTTGGAAGAAAATAACAAAATGCCTACGTGCACTTCATTTTCACTAATATGTAAATCCTTTATAATTTTATCTGTAAACGGTATGACGTAATTCTTCCAATTTTTAATTCCTATGCTTGCAGATTCATCTAAAATTAAAGTTAAATCGTAAAAATTTTTGCAAAAGCAGTCATCATCACCTACACATGGTGGAGGTGGACTGTTTGCTAGAATATTAAATTGAAGAAAAGATTGTTTTATTAATTTTTTCTTTTTCTCGACTTTATCTTCATTCTGTGCTTGTACATTGGACTTTCTTGTTAATTTTACATATTTATTAGGTGATTCATCATGACTGCGCGTTGTTCTTACCGTGTTCGAATGCAGAAAAAGAGCGAAATAACATAATATGAATACAAATGCTTTGTTCATTTGTCTTTTACTTTGTTTTTAAAATAGAGACCACGTTTTTTTTGAACTTACATTTAAAATAAATAGAAAGTTGTAATATATAAAATGTACTAAATTACAAGTAACGAATAACAAATAAAGAGTAAGAAACTTGAACAAAAACAAATGTCTCTGGTAGAGAAACAAGTACAAAAAAAAAAATAAAAATACATATATATATATTATATATATGCACATATGCATATATTTAAAAATGTATACAATAATCCATTTAAGTAGGATGGTTGTACCTTCTTAAAATTATTAAATACGTAAAAAAACACAGAAAAAAAAAAAACATACATATATATATATATATGTACATACTAAAAAATGCGAAAAATACAAAAAAAAAATAAAGGAAAAATACATAAATACAAAAGTACAAAAACATGTGTTGTTCATTAGACATAACAAATCTATAATGCCTTGTGGAACAATGAAAAAATTTTAAATATACTACTTATAAACTTGACCCAAACAAAAAATGAAAATAAAAGAAAATATATTTAAATAAAATAAAATAATAATAGTAGCAGTTATAAAAAATTACTTTAAATTTAAAGTTGTTTTAATTGTTATTGTTAACATTTTTTTTTTTTTTTAATAGCTAAATAGCTAAATAACCATTATAGCTAAAAAACTACGGATTATTTCCTGACATTCATAATTTTCACTAGTATTTTAAAAAAATTAGAGCATAATTTCATTTTTATTCGCAACTTAAAAATAACAGGTATGTTCTATATTAGTATGTTGCTCATGTTGGGCAACTTTTATATCTTAAACAGCTATTCAACTTCATACTTTACATGAAAAAAAAAAAAAATTACAGTGTATTTTTATTTTTAACATTCCTTGTTCATAACTTTAAGCTAAAATTATTAACATAAAAGTTATTTTGGCTAATTCAAATAAAATATTAATCTTTCACTTTTATTTTTTTTTATTTTTTAATCTATAGGACAGAACAATGTCTTAATTTGCTTTAAAAAAAATATATATCGTGGATCTTAAAAAAAAAAAAGCTAATTTTCATTTTTTATAATATATGTTATCAAACAGTAAAATAACAATATGAAATTAGGTGCTCAATTAAAAAAAAATCTATCTTTATGTATATATGTATGTAAATATACATACATATATAATATTTGTTTACACAACTTAAGGAGTTACATTTATGATTTTCATTTAAAGCTGCAAATAGGAATATATGACCTCAATTTTTTACTACATAACAAACGCTTTCAAAAAGAAAAAAAAAAAATATATATATATATATATATATATTTATTTATTTATTTACTTAAATAGTTCATTCTTACCTTAAACAATCAGCAAAAAGGTAGTTAAAATACCATGTATTCCATTTTATTTCTCAATATTTTTTCTTATTTTCACTTATAAATAATTTTAAAAATGATACTTACACATTTACATTTTTTTTAAAAATTTAGATGATCATGGTAAAATATATATTTCATGTGTTTCTATAAAAATAATATAAAATGTTCACGTAAACCACATGCTGCAATAAAAACTAACAGTGATATAATAGAAAATATGAAAACTTCAATTTAGGCATTTTAATAGATTCTTCATACATATATATATGTATATACATTTATGTATAAAGAATTGAATAAATGTATGAAATTATTACAATGTATACTTGATTAAATATAGTAAAAAAACCCTTCTGTGTATTCCATGCTTTCTTCTTTATATAGTATCAACTTTAGCATATTCGTCTTTCTCAACCTTCATATTGCAGCAGTTCAAAAATTGATTAGTATAAATGAATATTTCCCTTTAAATGAGCAACATTTTTTTTCCAGATGTTAGTTATACATTTAATTTAAAATTGAAATTAAAAAACATCATAAAGCTAATCTTTTACTTTGAAAGGAGCCATAGGAACAAAAAATAATAAAATGATGTAAAATGAAGCAAAATGAAGTAAAATAAAATAAAACAAACAATTCATTCCTTTTAAGAAAAAAAGGATTTATTTTACACAAATAAATTTATTATATTTATAAAATAAAAAATGGAATAAGAAACCAAGTAAACATGAACATATTGAATATTTTTATTTAAAGCAATAATTAAAAGAATATCATTTGCACAATATAATATGCTCAATGAACTATAAAAACATCATCATTAGTAAACAACAAATGGCGGGAAAAAAAATTTCAAGACACATGATATTATAATATGTTTCTTTCCTCCTCCAAATGAATGCTTATGTAAAATTAATAAATTTTTATTTGCTCACAATAAGGTTATATAAGCAGTTGCATTTTATATTTTTATTTGAAAAAAAATAATTCAACAATGAACAATCAATAATTTTTATTGGTAAGTATATTCTAAAAATTATTAAAATGTTCCTTTTAAAAAAGTTAAGATTATTCGTGTTTCACAATTAATAATTTGTATACTTACCTTTAACAAAATAAAAACAGAACGTACACTTTAATTTTTTTAAGGATGACCTTTTTTATATTTAATATTAAAAATAATTTTAAAACATTAGTGTATAACATGGAAGAGCAAATTTTAAAATTAGGTCCATAAATATACCACGACTACTGTCTATTTAAAAAGTATATAACAACATTTTTATTGTTTCACATTTTCAAGAATTGCAGGTACACAGGTCTGTATACATATATATATATGTATATTAAAGTACACCTGTCTATATCTCTTAAATTAAATACACAAAATTCAATTAAATCACTTAAAAAAAAAAAATCATAGTTGTGTTGTTCACGAAATTTTGTATTACATAAAATGTAGTATAATTTTCCTTTAAATTTACAAATAAAGAAATATAAAATAAAAAATTTTGTAATTATATTACATATAGATACTAATATATCATTCTTCATTTAACCTTTTTTTTTTTCTTTTCCTAAAAAATGGAAGTTAGCTTTTATTGCAAAATAATGCGTATCACAACTAATACATCTGTGGTATTTGAAGAATTTTTACGAAATATTCTGACATTTTGAGTATTTATCATTGATGAAAAAAATAAAAAAGTAAGAAATATATTATATTACAATTATATATGACGCATGCATAGTTTTTCAGGAAAAATGTATATTTTCACATATATAATATATATATACAATTTCGAAAAAATAATACATAATAGGGATCTCCTTTTTCATATAAACAAAAATTGTACTATTTTTTTCTATATAAATTAAAATTTATTGTCCCTTCTTTAGCGTTGTTCTTCTTTTTTAATAATGTACTCTGTAAAATGCTATGAAGTATAAAAATATATGCAATTAAGATAAATATTAAGAGTGTACAATAAAATTTTCTTTTTTCGTTATTTACAGATATTTCTTTTTCATTTTTCATTATTCACAATAAAAGGCAAAAAAAAAAAAGAAAAAAAAAAAGAAAAAGAAAAAGAAAAAGAAAAAAATCTCATAAAATCGTAATACTTTTTTTTTACATCAAATTTTGTGCTATGTATGTATTATTATATATATCGATATAATTTGACACCTTACATATTTTTTAACAATTTTTTTACATATTATATAGGAGTATGAACAAAAATATAAATATATTCAGATCTAGAAAATTTACATTTTTTTAAAATTTAATATATAATAATATATAATATTCAATTGAACAAAAATTATACAATTTTTACGTGTACGTTTTATTATATATTATATATGTACATATTTGTAAGTTCTATTAAACATTTTTTGTATGTACAAATAAATTTTGAATTTAAGATAATCAAAAAAGATAAATGGAGGGTATTATGAAACCCTTTTTTTAAAGTTATAATTTTTATTATATATATATATATATATATATATATATGTACATATATGTATGTATATATATATATATATATATTTTTTTTTATTTAAAATAGATGCAAAATACATTTTTTTTTATCACAAGTCTTATAAACATTCAGTTGCTTATCTTCTTTTGTGATTTCTTTGGTAAGAATTATTCGGCATATGTAAAAAAGAACAGAGAAGCAACAAAGTTAGCATATATATTTATATAAATTTTTAAGCGAATCTATAAAAAAAAAAAAAAAAAATTAAGGTGGAAAAAAAATACGGATTTATAAATAAAATGAAGTACTTAACATTTAATAAAAGTAGTAAAGACGCATTTGACTTAAATGAAAAGTTAGGAGCAACTAAAATTGATTTATCGAACCCACTGTTATTACAGTATACTTGGGTAATATGGGAACAAGTCTCAGATAATAAAATTAAACAAAGTAATAATTATAAGGATTATACAAGACCTTTAGCAAAATTTAATAGTGTTCAAAAGTTTTGGCAGCTATGGAATAGATTACCTCAACCAAGTGATTTACTTACTCAAAGATGTATGAAAAGATTATCAGATGATGGGGAATTACGTATTGTTGATGCTCTTATGATTTTTAGAGATAATATACAACCAATGTGGGAAGACCCAGCTAATTGTGGAGGTGGCCATTTTGAGTATAAAATATTACCAAAAGATTTTCCATATAGTCAGATAGATGAATTTTGGAATAATCTTGTATTGGCAATTGTTGGTTGTAGTTTGAAATATTACAACTTAATAACAGGAATTAGATTAGTAGATAAATTAAGTGTTTCACGATTTGGTCATATAAGAATAGAAATATGGTATACTACAATAACAGAAGATACTACTCTTAGTAATTTAAGAAAAGATCTTGAAGAGCATATGTGCAATCGTATTGATGGTAATCATGTTTTTCCACCAAGAGCTAGGAATCTCAGTCACGCACACAAGTAAATTTTATGTGCGAACTGGAAGACGATAATTAAAAAAGTGGGGAAAATATTGTTAAAAAAAGAAAAGAAAAGAAAAGAAAAAAAAAAAATATATGTGTAAGATAAGTAAGAAAATTACAAAGGCACATAACATATATATAAATTACCCTTTTTGAAATAAACATGTGTAACGAATAACTATTTTTTTTTTTTTTGCAGAAACGCGAACACGTGTGTAAATATTACCGAATGTGAATTACTCGTAATTCATTAATTGTTCATACAATTTTTTCTCTTTATATATATGCTATTTTTTGCTTATTAGTGGAAAAATGGGAATTTTAAATAAATAATAATTCATTTATTTGCTCTGTTTTTCTCATTTCATAAATATGCATGTAGGAATTGGAGATGGGGAAAACTATATGTGCATATATATATATATATATATATATATGCACATATAAATACATACGTACTTACGCTCATATGTACACGCATATATATGTTTATATATGTATATGTACCTATTGGCATTCAAATATATGGGAAAACCACTAATAATTATTTTGTTGTTACTTCAACAGAATTATATGTATTTTTTCGAGTTTATGTGACGCATATGTTTATGTATATACGTCAGTGCTATTATGCCTTTTTTTTCTTTTTTTTTTCCTATTTTTTTTCTCCTTTTATTTGTATTTTAATTTTTTTCATAATACCATTCTTACCAATCATATTCAAATTATAATATATATTGATATAAAACATGTTTTAACAGCAATACAAAAATTTTAACATTTTTTATCGTAAATTAAAAAAGGTTATAAAAAAAAATTATATAAAAAAAAAAAATAAAAAAAAGGTTAAAATAAATAAATTATTCCTTACACTATTTTATCAGTATTGCATTTGTTTAAAAAGGTAGATCACTGCTAGTGATTATACGTATATTACGATAAATATCTCTTTTATTTATGCCTTAGATTAAATTGTATTATCTCTATAATTTGTTACTTAATCGTCATCTTCCGATTTAACTTTAGCTTGATGTAAATTTGCAATTTTATTTGGCATAAATATCCACATGCACACAAAAAAAAAATGTATCATGTATATGTGTGTATATATATATATATATATATATATATATATATATATATATAGCCTCACATTTTCCTGTATTTTTCAAAAGTTCAATTTTTTAATGTACCATTCAAAAAATAAGTTCGATTCTAAAAAAATGTTCTTATAAGTTTTGAAACATTCTGCCAATAGAACGGATAAAAGATGCTTACATAATATATCACTATGATTGCATAAAACTTTTTCCTTAAAATAAAAACAAGAACAAAAATTCTTAAATACAATGTACTTTTTTTTATTTCCACAAACTAGAAAAAAATGTATGGGTGTTTTTTTATTTTTATTCTTGTTCAAAATCATTATTGAATGTTCTTCTAAATCCTTCTTATTCTTCTTTGTTCTGATAGTACTAAGGTCATCACTAAAACATGAGTCTTTCCCCGTCCAACATGTATTCCTACTTATTCTCAGGGTGTTTATATATGATGCATAATTTTTCGTTAAACTATTTTTTTTTACTAAGGTATACTTTTTAATTTTAGACCTCAAGCATAATCTTAAACTCTTTTCAGCGTGTTGAGAAAAAAGGGAAAGTAATTCATTTAGTAACAATACGTCTACAAATGAAATGAAGGAAAAATTTAACAGGGTTATAATTAAAGACATAGGAGGATGTACATATTAAAATGCATAAAAAAATGAGCAAGAAGTGGGAAAAAAAAGTAAAAAAAAGGGGAAAAAAAAATTTACATTTATTTTTATTCTTGCATCTTTTTAATGAAAGTATCATAGAATTAATAATTTTCGAACGAATGTCCATGTTTAGCTTTTTTTCTGAAATTTAATGGTAAAGTTTGTTATTTTTAGACTTTTTAAAATAAATGGGGAAGAAAGTATTGTAACTTACTGTAAATTTTTCTTTTTTTTTTTCATGTATTTTTCCGCTCTTTACATTTTGAGATCCTTTTAATTCGCGCATAACCTAAATGTATGTATGTATTAAAAATGTTTTGAAGCACAACTTCGCTTACATATATATATACAAAGTGAAAGAACGTGCCCTTTATTTTATTTTATTATTTTTTTTTTTTTTTTTAGTTGCGCTTATATGACCTCTCTTTATTTTAACAGTTGAATATGTTTACTTTTTTTACTCAATACATGCTAAAAAAAAAAAAAAAAAATTCAATTGTGAATCGTTGAGAATACTTATATCCCAATTACTCATACTTCAAAATTATATTTTTTAATTAATAATTCATAAAATATCTGTACTGTTCAAAGTGCGCAGTTATATAATGTGTCTAATATATCACTTATTTATTTTTTTTTTTTTTTTGTTTACAAAAAAAAGGGGAATAAAAAAACAACAAAAAAAGGAAAAGTACGTAATGAATAAATATGTAAAAAATGAAAAATACGTATTAAATAAACAAGTGAATAAGGAAAAGTACATAGTGAATTCATAAAAGAAAAATGAAAAAGGAATAAATAAACAGAAAAATATCAAAAAAAAATATAATAAAACCAAACAAAACAAACAAAAACTGTAAGCACGTAATTTTTAAGTATTTCATTCTTTTATTCACCTAATTTATATTACATTTTGTATGAACATATTTATTTACGCAATATGTACATTTCACGCACTATTTTGCCAAAAAAAGTCTAACCTCAAACATGCCATAATGTCATATATATATTAAGAGGTATATTTTTGAAGACTCATAATTATGAGGGGGGGGAAGGGAAAAAAAAAAACAAAAAAAACAAAAAAAACAAAACAAAACAAAAAAAACAAAACAAAACAAAACAAAATAAATAAATAAAATATAAAAAAAAAAAGTTCATTTCAACTCCGTTACTTCTTTGCTAGTTATAAGTGTATTGTACTCTATGATTCGAATGTATACCTTCCTGTCATGCTTTATTTAACACTTTTAATATTTTATCTTTATAAACTAATTGAATATGCATACATATATATATATATATATATATATATATATAATTAAACCTAATAGATCTCTTACATCCGGGGTGTGATAACTTTGCTATTGGTTAGCATTTCTTTTTTTTCGCTTTTTTTTTTTTTTTTTTTTTTTAAATAGACTTGTGCAAACAGTATGTCCCCTTCTCGAATGACAACAATTAATTATTCATGTGATCATAAAGCTTTTGCAAAATTTTACACATGCAAATAAAAATGAAGCAATAAGATTTATAAATTAAAGACAAGAAATCTGCTAAACAAATATCTTTTGCAAATTTTTTAAAAATATAAGCAAACTGGAAAACAATATACTTGTATATGTTGACAAGAAAAGCAATATAAAGTCTAATAGTATATTCTTCAATTTTCAAAACAAATTTACAATATAGTAGTAGAAGAACGATGGGTATATTTAGAATAACAAATGTTCGTGTAATTATATAACTAAAAAAGGATAGTGTATATAAAATAAGTGGTAAGCTAAATTTATAACCTATTTTTAAAGCAATAATCATAAATTTTAATAATCGTTTTACGGATTTTATTGGGTTTTCATATATATTGTAGCATTTTCTTGTAATAACTATATAATTAGACACACTTTTAGAAAATGATAATACTAATATTAATATTAATAGAAGCAGAATTAATTTATATACCTTGATTTCTATTTTTATTTCGGTCATAAGAAATTTAATAAATTTGTTATTATTATTATTACAATTTGAATAAAAAAACTTTTCATCTCTTTTGTATGACGATCTCTCATTTTGATCCATAATAAATTTTATTTTCATTAATTCAAACACATTATTTGACTCATTTTTATTACCTTGCGATGATGTTTCCCCCCTATGCATACATGAAATTGTTTTCCGACATCTATTATTACCATTAACACTACTATCTTTATTATTAATACTGCTACTACTAACTCCTGAACTGTTAATATGTTTTTCCTTTTCGAAAATCTCATATGCCTCAGGGAATGACGTACCATCATATTTTGTTCTGTTGATCGAATCTATGCGATTTTTATTGTCATGTTCATACAATAAATCATACATGTATTTTTCACTTTGACACTTTGTCATTCCATTTATATCCTCAATACTAACATGTGTATCGTTGTATAGCGTACTATACATCATGCTGCAGTTAGGTTTACCTAAAAGGACATTTTGCTCTTCATTTATTTTGGAAGATGCATCTCTTTTTCTTTTTTTTTTTACTATTATGTTATATGGGTAGTTCTGCATAGATATTTTATTAACATATTTTGTACTATTTTCATTGTTATCATTGGCAATATGATGATCCATTATTATATTTTTATTTTTCCCTATTTTGGATAAATTGATATTTGCTTCCCTAGCACATTTGAATCTTAAATATGCGCAGCTTTGACTAAGTAGATAATGATTGCTTACCATATTTTTATCATACCTTTCTGAGGGGGAAGTGAGACTACACAGATATTTTTCCTTATGTCGGTCTTGCCTCCGTTTATTTTTATTGTTCATTTTATTGTAAATTTTATCGTTATTTTTATCGTTCACCTTATTGCTAATCTTATCGTTAATCTTATCGTTCATTTTATCTCTAATTTTATTGCTAATTTTATCATTAATTCTGCCACTAATATTCCCTCTCTTCGTATTTTCTATGTTGATATTATCCAAAATTTCCTTTTCCACCTTAGGTGCCCTCACACTACTAACTACATTTGAGGATGAATATTCTACAGTAGTACCATTTTTAAACCTGACCGATTCAGGTAAAGGATTAGATTTATTTTTTTTTAATAACTCTTCCTTATTCATTTTAATATTCTTTAGTTCTTCCTTTTTCTTGAAATGTACTGATACTTTAGTACCACCAACATTTTTATATTTCTCCTTTTTCTTATTACATGAACTTGATATATTATTCAGAATATCGACTATAGAATTACTGTTCATTTTATCATAATTCCGTTTTTTACGGTTTCTTATGCTACTACTTCCGCTTCTTATTTTTATTCCTATTTTATATATTTATTTATATTTTTTTTTTTTCTAATCTTAAATATGTCGTTATTTTATTATATCTAAGTAGGTACAAAAAAAAAAAAAAAAAAAAAATGTTCAAAAAATCCTTGGTACAATAATATAATTCATATAAAAATTTTAACTTACGTTAATAATGAAAAAAATTACTAAAACGTAAAGGAAAATAAGATGAAACAAAGAAAATTCATAATTTAAAAAATATGCGTTTTAATACAATATTAAAATAAAAAAAAAAAAGTAAAGATCTTAATTATAAATTCCTTTAAGTACATACTCATATATTACATACAATTTCCAATTAATATTTTAATTTTATGTCATTTTTTTATAATTCAAAAATATAAACCTTTTCACAATGTAAATACCCTAACTGCATATAATGTACGCATTAATTCAAATTACTAGTAAAAATAGGTTGCGTGTAGTTTATAAGTATATATATGTATATATGTATGTATATTTTTTACATTATTTATTGTTAATAATGTGTAATAATTCTATTCTATTTTCCTTAATTTTTTTTCCTTCTTCATCACGTAGCAAACACGTTTGCACAACCTAAACATTTTCCTTGTTTTACTTCATTTTTTCTCCAGAGCAATATTTTATAAAAACACTACAAGTGTGCATATGTATATTATATGTATAAATGCTTACGTACGTTCTTCACAAAACGGATTACAACATGTAAAAATTTAAATGTTAGTGTACTGGAATTTTTATATTTATTTTTTTTTTTTTTTTTTGGAATAATGCTAATATGTTATAAAATCGAAACTTATGTCTACATAAAAAATATATTTTTATATACCTACATACATATATATATATATATATATATATATATATATATTTTTTTTTTTTTTTTTTTCAAAAATTAATTTTTTTAATAATATAAATGTTCCTCAAGGTATATTCATTCTAATGCAGAAAAAATTATTAAAAGAAATAAAGTACGAGTAAAAAGTTAAAGAAAAATTGAATAATAACCGTGAAGGGAAAAAAAAAAAAAATAAATAAATAATATAAAAAATAAAACATCTATAGAAAAAATAAATATATATTTTTTACTATATTTACAAAACTATCATATTCGTTGTTATCTGCAAAAGTTATAGTACTTAAATGTATACTTTTTCATTTTTATGTTAAACATCCGTGAAGAATTAGTTCGTTTGCAAAATCTTTTTTTTTCTTAACACCATGCGCGTTACTTCAAATTCTTATAATTAGTATTTCCTTCACACTGCTACCATTTTAAAAAGTAAAAGCATGACAATAGATATTATGAATTATTTTGATTCTCATAGAGAAAACATAAAAATTGAACGATTTAAATGTATATTTAAAATAGTATCATTTCGCACAAATAAGATTTGTCTTTTTTTTTTTTTTTTGTTCATAAATGAATATCCTTTCAAAATTTTTGATTTGTTTTCCATTAAAAGTGAATGACAAAAATTTTATGGAATATTGGAATGGTTGTTTTCTTCTTATACGTCCCTATTCCATATTTAATATTTTTTTTTTTTATTTAAAAAAAGAAAAAAAAAATTATCGTTAATTCCAAATAAACCGAGTTCTTTTCTATCCATGCATGAAAAAGACCTACACATTTTTTACTGAACATGAAGGTGACGCACTTAAAATTTAGGGAATATGAATAAAAATGAAAAAAAATGTTTTTTAAAAATACTTATTACTATATTTTATTAGCTCTACATTACTAAATCGCGTGCTTGTTTTTTTTTACTGAAGCATGGGAATACGGATGTTTATGTGTATACATACATATACGTACGTATGTGCATCTTAGTTGACTAAATTTTACAATTGCAATACATACATACAGTATTACATAAACATATATAATTACACAAAATAAAACTAGTTTTCCAAATATAAGCGGCAACTATGTAGGTACTGATTTTTTATAGTGTTAAAATGCACAAAAAAAAAAAAAAAAAGAAAACAATTAATTAATTAATATTGCACAAAAAAAAAAATAATCAAAAAAAAATTTGTAATACGACATAACGGATTTTATCGAATAAATACATGTAAGACAAATAATTTAATAAAAGAATTGTTAATAATTTAGAAATATTATTTGAATCTTTTTAAATCACCTGACATTGCAATTTTTTAAGCTAAGGAGTAAAAATGCATAATGATCATATAAACCTGGTAAAAAGTGAACTTGTTTCTTTTGACCGGAGTTTTCAAGTCTACAGTTTGCCTGCAAATATGTGTTTCTTTCCCTTTCCTTTTGAAAAACTAAAGATGTCCTATTTTTATTATCTAGATAATTTTCAATTATATTTATTGCAATTTTATTTCTTTTATTTATTTTTTCAAACCGCTTGTTTACGTATATTTCAGAATTTATTATTTTTTTAATATTTCTTACACTTTTTAAATGAGAATCTTCTTTTTTCTTTTCTCTGTTAATTAAAACAAATTGTTGTAATCCAACAGATTTTTTCATAAAAATATTGGAACTGCCATCATTATGTATTTTTTTATCATCAACAAATTTGTTATTATAAAAAGTATTTGCATTATGTGTTTTATTTATATAACAATCGTTATTAAAATTTATATTATTTACAAATATATTTTCTTTCTTTTCACAACTCCAATATTTCTTTGCAGACGTTTTTGTTTTTTCATCATACCCATTATTCTCCTCAAAATGTTCTTTCATTTGTTTCACATTATTTACATATTTATCTTCACTATTATAATATTCTTTTTTTTTGTAAAATGCTTTTAATTTTGATTTAACGAAATTGTTTGAATTATTTTCCGTACCCTTATTAAAATTAATTTTGAAGTTATTTAAAAAAGTATTATTTGATATATCATCAGTACAATACAATTTGTCTTTTTCTGAATTTTTCAGAGTATTATTTTTATTTTGAACAATATGGAAGTTGTAGTTATATGCCTTTTCTGTACTATTAATAATATCAATTTTCTCTTTATCTTCTAAACTCTTATAATGACATTTGTTTTCATTTAATTTAATGCTATTTAAAATAGATATGTATTTCTTCAATTTCACGGATGTTTGGTTCATATGTTGTTCCTTTTTTACATTTGCATATGGTAATTCCACAGGTTGGTGATCCTTTGGTTCTTTAAAAATATTCCTTTTTGTCTGTATACTGCTCACTAACTTCGTCTTTCTTTTAGTAGTATTATCTGTGATAGTGCTATGTTCGAATTTTACTTCTGTTTCACTGGAGGAAAGGGGTGTCTTTTCTTTTTTTTTTAAATTAATATCATTGTAAAAATGCTGAACATTTCTGTTAAGTTTAAACTTTGTTTTGTCCAGAGCAACTTTTTTTTTTGGGAAAATTTCATTTGCAATTTTATTAATGTTATCCTTTTGTACATCTCCCTCCTTATCTTGTTTTTTAACCATTTTCCCATTATTTGTATCACCACTTTGTTTGTTCCTTTTGTTTGATTCGACATTTTCATTTTGACTACCTTGGTTCACTTGAACGTTTTTTCTTTGTAAGTTATTTCCATTAAAAAGAGAGTATATACTTTTTTTTAGCTCATTATGATGAATTGTATTATCTATAATTTCTTTTTCAAGACAAAATTTTAATTTATAATTATTCTTTTTAATATTGTTCAAACTGATTAGTGCTGTTTTAATTTTTTGTTTGATTTCATTCATATCTTTATTGTGTGTTACATTGTTACTAGAAAAACAGTTGTCTTTTTTTGAGTTTTCCTCTTTATGTTTTTCTTTATTAATCACCGTTTCATAATAATTAATATTATTACTAAAAAAATGAAAATGACGATCTTTATTTATTTTAATTTCTTTTTTGTTCTTACACTGATTATTAGTGCTCATTCTCCTGATCATACTCAAATTTACGTTTTTCAAACTAGATGCACTTTTATTTATATTACCGAAATTATTAATTACTAGGTATCCTTTACCCTTCTTCAACTCATTAATTTTGTCATTCGTTATATCTCCTTTTTTAGTGTAAGCGCATATGTGAAATTTTAAAAAATTGTTTCTGTTTCCCTCTTCGGATATATTATTAACTTTTTCATCTGCAGGTGTTTCCTCAAACAAGTTCTCAATTTTGTTAAGTCCATTATGCGTGTTCTTGTTTATTTCCTGAAGAAAAATAAAATTACCAACTTTAGTTAATTAAAATGTTTATTTAAAACTATAAATACATATATGTATAGAAGTATAAATGTATTTGAATATATACATATGTTCCCCTTTTTTTTTGCCTATGACACTAATAATTTTACTTAGCATTTAATATTTTGATAAGAATAAATATTTGTTCTTTCTTTAACTTTATTTATGTGTGCACTATTATTCTCAACAAATTATCATCTCTTTTGAAAGTAGGGTTTTTAATATATATGCAGAAAAGTACTTACCTTTTTGTCTATAGAATGTTGTAGACAATTTTTTTTTTCAGTTATACTAATGATATTTCTGTTAGAATACTCCTCTTTCTGAAATTGGTTGACAATTATAGGTAATATTTCAAAGACGTTTTTGTTATTATGCTTAAAATAACTATATTCTTTTTTAATAACGTTTTTGTTTTTTAAGTATAATTCATCTTCTATAAAATGTGTTCCTTTGATATTGCTTTTAAGTTGATTGCTATCATCATTTTTCCTGTTGTAAAAATCTTTTACAAATCTTTTGATTTTTTTTTTTCTTTTTATTAAATTCAAATTCTTTTTTAATATACACTTATAATTACTTATCCTTTTTAAATGAATCGTTAATTTTTTAATGTTATCATCATCATCCTTTGCATTAGTGCACTTTTTATCATAGCCAAGACAAACATTTAACTTGTTTATTATATTAAACTTATTTATTTGCGTACATTTAGAATCATTTTTATTCATCTCTGAAACGTACTTAATAATAAGACTTTTAAAAAATTTACTATTTTTAAGTCTTCTTTTATCTATCCTTTTGGACAAAGTTTTACAGAACATATTAATAGAAAGCCCTTTTTTGTTCTTTCCTTCTTGCATAACAAAGTTGTTGAAGATTTCCATTTTTCCATTATCATAATTATCATTATTCATATTTTCTAAAAATGAAGAATCATCCATATCTCTTTCGTGAGTTATTTTGATTTCTCCTCTACTCTTGTTTAACGCTGATTTCTCGTCATGCCTTAATTTTGTTATTTCATTTAAAACACGTTTCAAACTATTAATATGTTTTAATTTTTTTTCAACTGTAAATATATTTTCGCAATTCCTATTTGTACTCAACTTCAAACCTTCAGAAGTAACTTCTCTATCTTTTAAAAAATTAAGTACTTCATTTTCCTCATGTGCATCAAAGTGATCAGGTGTTTTTACTTTGCTAATTAAATCAAGTCTGATATTCTTAAAGTTATCGAAGTTCAATGCATTTTTCAATAAATGGTACATTATGAAATTTAATGAATTTTACTATTATACAAAATACTAAAATACGATAACATGCAAACTTTTACTGAAATTAAAAAAAGTGTTGTAATATTATTTTATTTTATTTTTCTAATAATTGTTCACTTTGTAAAAATATTTAAACTTCATAATATATTCACAATTTGACTATATTTTTTTTTTTTTTTTACATTAAAGTGAAAATCTTCTTTTTTTTAATTTTTGTTCTTTAAACAAATTTGTTTATACATTTTACCATTTATTTTTTGTATACGATCAAACTTTCTTCGCAATATTATATTTTTTTCAATGCTACTTATCTTTGAATTGCCAAATAAAAAATGCAAACAATCGCTGAATTGTTAAAAAATATACAAAAGATTGTACACATTCTAGTAATTATATATTTATCGTAATATATTTTTTTTTTTCAATATTAAAAAATTTTTAACTTTTTGAAATTTTTGTATTAAAAAACAATTTATTTTTTTAATGCTTAATTTCTAAAATTTAACTTATCAAAATACTTAAGATAATGCGTTAAAATGCTTTATTTTGTTACTTGACTGCAGAATAAATCTATTAATTTTTTGCTTGTATACCTACTTAAAACAAAATTTGTGAATATATTTAGTAAAAAATTCACTTTTAAAATTAATTTATTTGGAATTATATATATAAGATATGTCAATATATATATCAGTTCTCATAATCAAGTAGATTAAAAGATGAATTACGTAAATGTATTTTTTTATCTTTTATTGTTATTTCACAATATATAAGATATATGAATGAAAAAAAAAAAAAATTATTTTTACTATTCTTTTTTTATTTGTATATTTTATAATGTATAACTTGTTAAATCCTTTTTACATAATTTTACCAGAATACTAAAAGGAAATGTTTTTTTATAAGTGTAAAAACACAAGAAAGGATTCAATTATTCACTAATATTCATTTAGAGAGTTTTCCCTTTTAATACAACTATATTATTATTGCTCTTAATAAGCTAAAAACGTATTAATACTAAGAATTGATGGAATAATATTTATGTAATATAAAAAAAAGTATACAAAATAAAGTGCAAGATAAATATTCGCCTATGTAGTATATGCTATAGTTTACTATTCTGTTTGCGTTGTCAATTAGTTTTTCCTTAAAACGACCATTGTATATATATACTTATATGCCTGTTTATTCCTTATAATTACATTAAAAAAATTGCTTTTTTACAGTGTGATTTTATTTTATTCAAACAAACTTCTGAACATGTAAGATGAACAAAAGAGAACAAAGTATATCGTTTTTTTTCACAAGTAGTAACAAAAATTTTCCCCTAAATCCTATCAAATGTTCAATTAAATAATTCTGAAAAAAAATATTTTAAATTACTGTAATAATATATCATAATTGCATATTAACAAATATAAAAAACTATTTCGCCGATAGAGACCCTTAATTTTTAATATTCTTCTTATTTTGTCAGTTTTGGTTACTCTGTTAAAATAAATAAATTAACATTTATGGAATTGCCCTTAAAATATATATAAATATATATATAATATGTAAAAATAGCGTAAAATATTAAATTGTTGAGTAATCATATGCTTATTTAAATAACAGAATAAACTAGACATATTAACTACTTCTATGAAATTTAACAATTTATTTTAAAAGTTTATACTAACTAAAAAACATCATCTAATTATACTTTTATTTTGAGTTTTTATTTATATTACTACAAATTGTAGTAACCAAAAAAAATTTCCTAGAAAAAAGGAGAAATACAAATTGTATACATATTTAAGTTCAAATGAAAAATATTAATAGTGTTAACGTTTATATAACTTGTATAAGATTTCAAAAATTAATATATTCTTTTCTCCTATATTATATGTACAGTGGATCATTTTACTTCTAAAAGTGTACATTAGTGATAAAAGCAATAATAGGGTATTACTGACTGTAAAACGTTTCTAGTTTTTTTTAATTTAATTAATTCTTTTTTATTATTAAATCATAATCATAAATATTTTAATGATGTTTATTTTTTAAACTTGAAGGTTCAAATTAATTTTATGCTCCTCTCCCTGTTGTCTTTTATTTTATGAAGACTTCATTTAACTAAAAAATAGAAAATAATACAACATAAAAATTGTTAAAAGATAACGTACTTAAAAAGATTTGTCCGATAAACCATATATTCGCATACCATAATATTATAGCACATTACATCTTTTTTACTCCATTACAATAAAATGAATATTATGAATTATATATAGACAGTGGAAATTTCACTTTAGTTACACCATAATATTCATATTGTAATTATGATAAATATTTGTGTTGTATTCATAATTAGTAAACTAAGCTAGTGCACGTACGAATTGTAAATGTAGTACAACTATGTAATGATAACCGCTGAAAAACAATTTTTAACAACATTGTAAAACATAAGAGAATGAAAACCCAAGTGTTATATAAATCTCAATAATGATACTCCATTTTCATTTTTATATAATTACATATATGAAACTGTATTTTTCTTTAAATGTAGTTCTATGTTTTCCTAATGTTATTTTCATTTTAAGGTATATTATTATTGTGATCATTAATAGACTCTATACATAAGCACGAATTAAAGTATATGTTTTATTAGTTAGATACATGGCGACAGAGGAAAACATTTTTTTTTTACTTTGTTATATCTCGCTTGTGCCTCTATTTGCTTGAAAATGTACGAAATATTTTTTCAAATGCAAAAAGAAAAAAAAATATATTTCTCATTTCTTTCTCTAAGATTCTTTAATAACACACCTTTTTATTACACCAAATACATTTTGATATATAGTCATTGAATATACATTAGATATATAAAATGTCGTAAAATATGTAATAGTTTTGCTTATATGAAAAATCATTCTAATATTTTTTGACACGAATATTAATTTAAAAATTCCAACATTTTAGAGGATTTCTAATTTTATATTATTTAACCAAAATAATGAAAGAGAATCATTTAAATAAGAAGCACATACACATGGTTATATCGAATAAAAAATTACGCTTTAATTCTTATACTAATTTAACTCTTCCACGTAAAACTTTATTAAGCTTTTTTGAAAAATATAAAGATATTCTTCAAAATGTAACTAATTACTCTGTTGCCTAGCGTAATAGAAATGTTCATTCTTTGTGTGTCTACTTTGGATTTTTTGTTTAATTAAATAAATGAGACCAATAATGATATATGACATATTTCAGGACATTCATGAAGTTTTGGAGTAGAAAATAATCCCAAATTGTGCATTTTATTATCACTCAATTTTTTAAAATGTGTAACAATATCATTTACACATTTATTCTTTCTGTAGTTTTAATAGTTATTTATTCATTATATTTTTATAAATTTAGTGCTTATCAAAGTGCTATTAAAAACACAAATATATTCATTAGACATATATTATGTAGCCATAAACAATAAATAAAATTTTCTACTAAAACATTATAAGAAAGAACAAAAAAGGAAAACTGTAAAATGATAAATAACAAAATATTTATTCTTAAAAAAATTTTTTTTAATATGTTTTACCTATCCTCATTCATGTGAAAAATGATCATATTGTTATAATTTTTTTTTAATATATATACTAAATTTTTGTCAAGAATCTTATATTTGGGTATATCACACTCCTTTCTGAATTATTATATTTTTTTAATGTTCAAATTAAACGGTTAATTATTATAGTGCATTTAAAAAATTGTTTATTGTAAACATATTTTTTTGAATTTTTATATAAATGCTTATAACTGTTCTTTTCGGCTTTATGAATTCAAAAGTGTTGTAAATAAAAATATATACATTATTAAAAACGTTAATATTCTATATAAAAGTAATTTCAAAATAATATATATGAGTGGTAATACTGTTCTTACCGACCGAAAAGATTAGGATGTGACATCATATGAGTTTCTGCTCCTGAATCTCTTTTAAATTAAAATACCGTTAAAAGACCATATTGGGATTTGCTATAATTCGTTCATATCCATATAATACAAAATTTTGAAATATAACGTTATACATAATTTTGCAAAATTGAGTATTGTGCACATGGATCTATTCATTGATCATGTGTCTTATAAAATATTCTTTGTATATTTTTAACGGAGAAGAAAGATATAAAATTAATTTCAATATTATTTTGGATATAAATTATTTCTTATAGAAATTTGTATTTATTTTTAATTAAATGAAGTAAAAATGTTTCTGGTTTTTGCAAAAAATTTAGGTAGACAGTACAAGTTTTGTACCATGATCGATATGTTATTCTTACCGCAGCTTCAATAAATGAACTCGTTAAATTCCATATGATTTATAAATATAGAAGAAAATAATGTTATGCTATAGGGAAGATTATTTAATATATTATGTAAACTTATCCATAATTTATTCAATGGAGTTTTCTCATTGAACAAATAACTTAATGAAGTGTATGAATTAACACAGCAGTAAATATTAATTTAATTATAAAATGTTAGCACTTGTATACGTAATATAGAATTTTTATAAATGATGTATGGCAAGGAATTCTTTTAATATTTTCAGTTGCAATAATTTTAAGATAAAGCTTTTTATTTTGATTATTAAAAATATGATATAAGAAATAGATAATTCATGCTTTAAGGTATGGAGTAACAGTATGTAATTCAAGCATTTACTTCAGTTCCATAATGAATAGCTTAAAGATTATTATTGATCACACTAAAATATTAGCATTTAAGAGAAATTTGGTACGTTCAAAATGTTTCCATTCCATATATTTAGACATGAATATTCCTGTGATTGACATATATGCGAAAATTATCCTAATTCGCAGTGTATACTGCAACAACAAATTCCTATTCATTTAAGTAAAATGATTACTATAAGTAGAACATCAAAGCAAAAAACAAACTTTTTTTTCTTAATAAATATACATATTGAAACTATTAAACATGAATCAATTTTTCAAAAGCTTAGTTTTCTACAAAAGTTTAAAAAGGTAAAATAAGATATAAAAAGTAGTATGCATTTAACATTTTCCGAACTAATCTTTAGCATATATATTCTTCTATATACATACATCAAAACATCAATACTATAATTAAGAGTTATAAATATAGTTATCATCTCTGTTCTTTTACGTAGTAACGTATAACATAACAAGAACACATAATATTTTTCTTTTACATACAAAACTTTTCATTAAAAAAGACAAATTTTAAGAAGTATTATTCCTAAAACATGTTTATTAATTAATTTAAATCTTAGCCTAAAAAAAACATTTATATAGTATAATAATTACAGTAATATAAAAATTAGGACAAAACTCTCATTTTCCGGAAAAAAAAAAAAATTAATACATGACTACTAAAATAATTAAATTATACATTATATATTAATAAAATGAAAAAATTACCTCAAAAATTAATGCTATATAGTTAAATAATAATATTAAATGTTATATTGTAAAAAAAAAAAAAAATGAAACAATGTATATTAAAATATAAATAATAATTATAATTTAAAAAATAAAATATATTAAAAAATAAATAAAAAAAATATATTTATTATATATAGAATAATAAAATAAATTTATAAAAATCGAAAAATTGTAAAATAATATATTTATTCTTAATATATTAATTAAAATTAAATAATAAACAATATATAATAAAATAAGTTATGTATATTAATATTAAATATAAAAATTCCATAATGAAATAAATTTTATATGAATTGATATTTAATATTAGACAAAATTAATTTATTTTCATTTTAATATAACAAAAGCAAGTAAATAATTTTGTAACATAATAAAAAAAAGAAATAATAAATAAATAATGTACATTTAATTAATTAAATACACAAAAAAGTAAATTAATTTAATTAAATAAAAATTAATATAAAATAATATTTTAATACATTAAATTTAACTTAAAATTAAATGTTAGTTAAATTTTTAAATATTAATATTAAATAAAAATATATATAATATAAATTATATAATTAAATTAAAATTTTAATTAAAAATAAATATAAATATAAAATTATTTAATTAAGTAATATAAATTAATCCATATAATGAAAAATAAAGAATATAATTAATTTTATAATAATTATAATAAAGATATATATAATAAATATTTATTATTTTAATTAAAATAATAGTAATAGGAATTTATTTGTTAATAAATTTATAATATGCAAAAATTATTAAATTAATTATTATTATTTATTTATTTTTATATTTAGAGAATTAATTAAATTAATGTTATGAAATAATATAGTCGAATATTATTAATTTTAAATTAATTAAATTAATAAATAAAAAATATTAATTAATCATTTAGTTTTTTTTATTTAAATTAATATTAAATAAATTATAAAATATATTACACAATATATATTATTTAATCGATTTAATAGTTCTTAAAATCAATAATAAATAAAATTATATATTAGTTAAATTAAACTAAAATAATAATATACTTTTTGTTAATTTATATATTTAAAAATAGTTATTATAATTTATATTTGTATATATAGTAATTTATTAAATTAATTATTTTAAAATAATTAATAAAAAATATTTATTAAATAAATAAAAATTTAATTATTAAAAATACATTCTATTTATTGTATGTATATAGATCGTAACATTTTATTAAAATATTAAAAGAAATATATAATATATAAAAAAATATATATGCTTAATATGTATTATCTTATTTAATTTAGATATTTTATTTAATTAATATAAATTATTCAATTATATTATTTATTATATAATTATTTATTTTAATCTGTTATTTTGCCTTTAATTAACATTATGATATTAACATATTTACGAAATATATATATTTATTTATAATCATTTATATTTTAAAATAATAATTATTATATATGTTAATGAACTATATTAAATGCTTATAGATGATTTAATATATTAAAAAAAATACATATTATATTCAATAATGATTATTTATTTTAAAAGTTAACTAGAATATATAGTTATCTGAATTAATTTATATTTAACGTATTATTCTATTTGTATTTATTTACATATATTGATTTATATTTTTTAATTAATTAATTATATATTTATATTTATTTAATTAATTATATATTTATATTTATTTTATTAATTATATATTTATATTTATTTAATTAATTATATATTTACATTTATTTAATTAATTATATATTTACATTTATTTAATTAATTATATATTTATATTTATTTAACTAATTATAATTTATTTATTATTTATTCTTTTTTATATATATATTTATTTTATTTATTTATATACTTTATGATATATATACCTTTTTTATATATGAATATTTGTTTAATTGATTTATTTATTATATATATTAAAATTTGTTAATTCGTTTATTCATTTTTATATATATTTATTTTTAATAATTAAATTTTTTAAAACTATTTTTATATTTAATTTATATAAAATTAATATATATTATTTAATATTATTTTTTCTTTTATGTTTATTATTTATAAACAAATAAAATAAAACAAATATTTTTATTATAAATAATATTTTACTTATTTTAAATAATAATTTTAATTAATTAATTTATTTTTATTAGAAATATATTAAATAATATTTTATTTCTTTTTTATAATGTTAAAAAAACATATATTGTTTATTTTTTTTACTTTATAATGTTTTTGGTTGTATTAATATAGTTATTATGTTTTCTTAATTTTATTTATTTTAATTTATAAATATTTATAAAATTTTATTATGTATATTAGAATATTACATTATAAAATATGAAAATTTTCTCATTTCTTTTTTTTTTTTAATATAATAAATTATTGCTTTATTTATGTAGACAAATTCCAGTATAAAAAATTTAACATTAATTCTGTATAGCATAGAAGTCTTTTTTTATTCTTGTTCAATTAAGCATTTTTTAATTAAAATATACGGTCTATTTATTTATTTATTACTTTTATGTTTTACTATGAGCTTTTATAAGAATTTACTGAAAATTCTTATACAAGAAAATTAATAATATATTGTAGTATAAATTGTTTTACCTTTGGATTGTTACTTTTGTATATGTCAATTATCCATAATATTTAGTTGGAAATAATAAAAGCAATAATCATATGTTTTTTTAATTGTGAACACATTAGTTTTTATATTTGATTGATTGTATGCAGATAAACAAAAAATATATGCTTGTTTATCTTTTTGTGTTACAATGTTGATTCACTGGTGTTCGCTTCATTAAAAAAAAAAAAAATACTAAATTATTATTCAAAATTTTTTTTATTAGAATTAACCAACTTAAAACATAGTTTAGTATGTTTAATTATTATAAAAGTCTGTACTAATTTTGATGCCCTAATTATTTGACTCTAATTTTATCTCTTAGATATGTTTGTCACGAAATGTTGTTATTTATGGAATGCATAACACATTAATTTCCTATACTCATTATCCTAATGGAATTATGAACAAAAGAATAATAGTGAACTAGCGTTGAATGAGTATTTTTTTAATGTTTTATTACTTTTTGTAATATATATTTATTAGGTTGTGTGTGTATAGTACATGTACTCGTTTAGACATTTGACATGTGTAAAATTGGTAATACATACGATTTCTAAAATAAGAAATATGAATTAAACTTGAAAATACCTCTTCAGTTAAAAATCTTTATATCCTACACTAATACTGTTTATTATAACGAATGTCATATATCAGACGTGACGTAATTAGAGAGAAAAACATAGATAAGAGAAAAAAAAATTAATATAATAATTCATTTTTTATGGAAGCACATTTTCCATTAGGTAAAAATATAGCACAACGTTTTTACTATTTTTCCATTTTCACAGTTAACCCCCTGCTCCATTTATCTTAAAAAAATATGAAGAAACCTGCTAATTAAGCTGCAGGAAATACCATTAACATCATACTAAATATTTTTTTCCAGTTTATATATAAATATAGAGATACTGTTTTTGAGGAATTCATAGTTGTCATATCTACCTTAGATATATATTTTTTCATTTGTAATTTAATGCGTAATATCAGATATAAATGAAAGAATATTTACGAAAATTTTAGTTCCTTTGGCTTGGTCCTTAATGAATACAATTGTGGTTATTAATAAAGTATAAATCATTTTTATGATTATTTGTTTTGGGTTACCATGTATTAATTGTGTGGTCAATAATGCATTAGATAACATACATATTCAGAGTAAAAGTTTATTTATATGAAATAAATAATATTCTTTTACACATTTTTGATTTAAATTCAGTTTATCCTTCAAAATGGATTATAATTTATTCAACATGGAATTCTAAAGTTTAGACAAAATGCTGAGCAAAGCATTTTTTTATGCATCTGATTTGTATTTTCTCTAACATTTAATTAGTGTAAATTTTGCGCTATTTCAAATAAAAAAAATACTAATGATAGGATATGAAACCTTGTAAAATAAATCTAAGAATTTTTTTTTTTTTTCATATTAAAGAAAAGTCAAATTTACTTATACATTTAATTTTTCAGTAAAATATATAATTTTATTTTTGTATTTGAAAGTACAAAAATTATCAATGTAATATCCAAAAGCACATTACTGACTATAAAGTTATTATCCAAAATGAGCATAGAGGTATGATTACATAAAGACAAACATAAAAAATATTTTATTTAGATATACTCATAATCATTATAGTACAATATAAAGAATAACATTCAAATAATAAGATATTACCTCAAGGGCACTACTACTTAAACAAGATTAGAAGGCCTATTAAAGCTTATTTCCATAGTTAATATAAAATGTAATTTTTAAACTTATAAAAATATAGATTAACATTTTAAATCTAAAGCATTTTTGCAACTACCCCTTGATCGATTTGACCTTGAAATAAATAAATTTACTAGTATGTAATTATAAGTATTTTCCTCAAGATAAACTATCACGTTAAAAAAATGAATAAGAAACTTTGTACAAACTAAAAAATAAAAAAAATTCAAGATTCATGCATTAAATATTCAGAAGTTAATCTTTTTTTCAGATGATCAAACAATAATTTTGATGTCTGACGTTAATTTTTTTAGATTATTTGTTTAAATGAATTATTACAATATATATCATGAACCTATGACACGTTTTATTAATTATATCTCTTCTATGTGTTGATCAGATAAAAATTATTATACGAAAAAAAAGATTAAATAATACAAAATGTATTATGTTCATTACGTTTGAAAGATACGTGTAAATTGATCAATTTTTTTTGTTGTAATAAATAAAGTGAAAAGCGCTATTACATGAAAAAACACATTTCTACTAATTTCCAAGAATATATACTTCAAAAAAAATTGAACAGATAAGGAAAAATAAAAATGTATTTTATCTTTTCACCTTATTTTGGAATCGTGTTCGTTCCATATGAATATATGGAGGAATATATACTTATATATAAAGGTATTAAATATTTTTCTTTAATTGAAGCTAGTCTGTTTTAATAACATACTTTGTTTTTGTTGGGAATTATTACAAGTATTATGGAAAATAAAATGCAATTAATTGTCATTCTTTTCTTTGGAAATTTTATTTTTTAATTATAAAACTATTTTTTGGAAAATATGAAAATACTTTAAAAGTTTATTTTCTGCAAATATAAATCATAATGCTTGTCCAATACTGTTTATAAAAATGAACTAAAAAATACATATTGTGTAAGACTATATGAACCCATTATTTTATAAATGACATAAAATAAAGGAAGAATTAAATTTTTCTTAGGGTTCCTCTAAATTGTAAAGAAAAAAAAAAAACGTATTGTAATATAGAGGAACAATTTCAATTTAAATTGATAACGTTAATTATTAAAAAAATTATGAAATGTGTGTTTTTAATTCATAGTGTTATTATTTATTTCAATGTTTTAAATTATAGTGTTCTTTCTTAATAGTTTCTTGGGCGTGCTGCACGAAAAATGGAGAAAATATAATATAGAAAATTACGTTGTTCATAAAAATTGAGTTTAAATATTTTTTTTAAAAAATATTTTTGAAATGTGCATTTTAATGACGACTACAATAATATTTTTTAACCTTCTGATATAACATGATCATGTAAATTAATGTTCATATGAAAAAAAAAAAAAAAAATAGCATGTATAAATTAAGTAGTAAATAAAAACGTATTTTAAAACAGGAAACTTGCAAAATTCTTCTAGTTTAATCCGAATAAAAGTAGTGGTACTTTAAATATTATTTTTATATTGTATTATATAAAATTTATTTATATGTTTTTCATTCCTTTATATTAAAAACGACAAAAAGAAAAAAAAAATATTTTTTTTAAACTTATGGTTTACGTAAATTATTACATAGAAAATGCACATGTTTTTATGGAACCACATATATGGAGCACATTATCATGTACTGCAAAAAAATTGTTCATGTAATTGAAAATAATAATTATTTATGCCTCAGACACATAGTATCAACATTCCATTAACAAAAAAATGATTCTTTTATAAGATGAAATACATAAGAAATAAGAAAAATTAAGAAAGCTTGTTACAAATATATGATGAAAGCAATGACGTCACTATTTAAATTAATTATATCTATCCAATTATGTTTTTTAATATGATTGGATAAATATACATTAATAATAAGGATCTTAAAAATATTTATAAAAAGAATAGTGGCAAAAAAAATACTCTTTCGACTTCATTTTTTTATTCCTTTATATGAATATAACAGTAGAAACTACGGAATTTAATATACATTTTTTTAAATAAATATAAAAAAGAAAAAAATTAATTTAAAATAAAAAATATATAAACACAATGTTCATAAATATAAAAATTTTACTTCTAAATATTAAAAAAATATTACGTTAAATACTTGTATGTTCTTCGAATTAAGGTATTATTACTTAAAAAATGGTGAATTTATGTAAATTTAAGTAAAATAAACCAAAACAAAAATGCAACAGAAAACAAATTAAATTTAAAAAGTATGTTTTACATTTATTTATATATCATTAAAAATAGCAAGATAAGGTAGAACAAATCATGTGAATTTTACTTGTGCAACGTCCTTTATTAAGATATGTAAATCTTTCATTTGGAATTTTAAGATATACAATGAAAAAAATAATACTGCTTGTATGTATATTATTCATATATTGGAAACATTTATAACCCACAAAAAAAAAAAAAAAATACGTATGCATGTATATATATATATATGTATTTAAGTAAATATTTGAATACATGATATTCATGATTCATTATATTATTGTCATTTAAAAGTAAATCTCCAGAAATGTAAAAAATATTCCAATTTTTATGCATTTAAAAACTACAAATTTTACTAAAATTTTTTTATAAAATATAATTTTTTTTTTATGAGGTTTCTCATGAATTTTTTTTTTCCAGCTTGTTTTGAGGCATTTTACTTGAATGACATATGATTGGAAAAGATGTACACATATATATTTATATGTATATGTATATACGTATAAAGAAAAAAATTGTGTAAAATATTTATTCTATCATCATTAACGTTTTACATAAAATATAAACAAATAAAATATTAACGAAAAAAAAAAAAAACTTACAAACTTTAAAAAAATTACGTTTTTAAAATGATTCATGGTTCAGAAGAAAATATAAAAGGAAATGCAGAAATTATATCAGTTGATGACAAATCAGTAACTAATGAAAACAATTTTGAAAAAAAAAATATAAATGACTGTGTAATTAACGAAGAAATCATAATCTCAGATGATTCCAAAAATACGGAATATTCATCCGTGCAATCGGATTATGAAAAAGAAATATTAAATGAGTTTTATGATTTAAATGAAGGAAAAAATGAAGAAGTTATAAGTATAAATTCAAATTTAATGGGTATACTTGAAGACATTTGTTCACAGTCTTCAGAAGAAGACGAAGAAAAAGAAAAAGAAAATTTGGAAGAAAATGAAGATCAAATTTCTCATTTAGGAATAGAGACGGAACATAATTACAGTGGTGACAACATCAGTAGCAGTCACACAGATATGAGTACTAAAGGTTATAACACAAATAATGATGCAAATAATGATGCAAATAATGATGCAAATAATGATGCAAATAATGATGCAAGTAATAATGCAAATAATGATGCAAATAATGATGCAAATAATGATGCAAATATTAATTATAACAGTAATAATTATAACAATAATAATTATAATGATGATAATAATAATAAGTGGAATAACACAAGTTTGTATATTAACAGTAGCAGTAATTGTGATAATAATAATAATAATGGCAGTGATGATATAAATGATAGTAAGGAAGATGATGTTATATATGTCATATGCAATATATGTTCAGATGTAATGGACGAATCAATTTTTGAAGATCATTTATATGCCCACACACTAGATTGCCAATCAGAGAATCAAGTAAATGATACATATAAAAACGAAATGAATTTAAATAATGACATTTCTAATAATTCTGGATCAAGCACAAACATACAAAATATATGTGAACAGAGGCGTCCCTTCAGTGATGCACATCGTGCACATAATAATTCGGATGTGATGTTGTATAATAATATTAATAATAATATTAATAATAATATTAATAATAATATTAATAATAATATTAATAATAATATTAATAATAATATTAATAATAATAACAATAACAATAATAATAATAATTATAATAATAATAATAATAATAATAATAATAATAATAATAATAACAATAATAACAATAATAATAATAATAATAATAATAGTAATTATAATAATAATGATGATGACGATGTAGAAGAAGATAATTTTTTTAATATGATTTATAACTACAATTTAAATCTTAATAATTTTAGAAGCAATTCGTTAGTTATTAATAAAAAAGAAAATAATATGGAAATTTGTAGTTCCATGCAAAGAAATGATAATTTCCTAAATACATTACAAAATACCACAAATTCAAAAAATACTATTGAAACAAGCGCAACAAGAAATGAGATAAGATACACTCCATTGACTAATAATGATGTTGAAAATGTAAACAGGAATGTAATGAGAAATAGAAGGAATTTATTTAATATATCAGGGGAAAAAAGTTGTATTGATGATACGTATTTATCTATTATAAGAGAATCAATTTCTACTATTTTATATAACGGAGATACCGCATTATCAGTAAGATGTGATACCATGAACAGTAATGTAGATAATAATGATAACAGTAATAATAATCAAAATGAAGGAAAATATAGTAGCATTGTTAATAATATAAATACAATGATGAATTGCATACAGACTAGTGTAAATAAGGTTAGAGAGAAATCCATGAGTACTATTAATAATATAAACAGAGACATAGGCAATTATGTAAATAGAAATATGAGCAGTGTATTGAGGGATATAAATGAATTAACAAGGAAAAATACAATAAATAAAAATATTAACTTTGTTGATAAGGTATTATTGTATAAAAAATTAAATAAAATATATAAAAATTTGCATAATATAGATAAAAAAATTAATACTGCATTAGAAAAGTGTATTCGTGATTTAGGAAGTAACAACAGTAACAGTAGTAGTAATCGTAATAACAATAGCAATAATAATAATAGCAGTAATAACAACAACAATAACAACAATAACAACAATAATAATAACAATAATAACAATAATAATAACAGTTATAACAGTAATAATAGTAATAACAATAGTAGTAGTGCTAGTAACAGTAGAAACTACTGTGGCATTAATAACGGCGGAAGTACTCATAACAGAAGTGATAACAGTAGTAGTTACGGCGAATATAGAAATTGGAATTATAGGGAAAACAATACATTTAGGACTAGAGAAAATAATAGTTACAATATACATATACCATCAGATAACATTAGTAGAACAACAGGTTCAATGGCATATAACGGAAACTATAATTCTAGTTTTTATAATAACAACACTATTTCACGTGAAAATTTTTCCACAGCTTCATCAGACAGATCTACCTCATATTATTCAACAAGACCTTATGAACAAAATGCTTGTAACATAACAGGGAGTGTTAATGATGTAAATTATTTATATTCTAATCTAGTTAATAGATATCCTACAATTTGTGAAAACGTTTCATTTTCTCACTTCGACAATAGCCCTAACAATATCTGGCCATTAAGAAGAGTAACAAACAACACTGTTGGCACAATCAATAGTAGTATAAGAAATTCAATGCAGAATAGAGAAACAAATAACTTAAATATGAATATTAATAGTTTTAGCTATTCCAACATAAACAATAATGATAGTGCTAGTATTTTTTCAAGAAATCATGTGAGCAATGTCTATAATAACGTAAATAGAAGCATTAGATACAATTTAATTAATAATACAGTAACAGTTGAAACTTTTTACCCAGACGCAGAAAATCATTCGTTATTTCTAGGAAATAGATACAATGGAAACAGTAGAGTAGACAGGACGAATAATAATATTATTAATACCAATACTAATATGAATAATAACAATATTACTACTCTTAATATAAATGACAATAATAACGGAGTCACTAGTATAAGTACGACTAGAATTACTAATGGGGGTAATAATAATAGAACTGCACTTACTATTAACAGAAATAATAACAGCGGTAGTAGTAGTAGTAGTAGTAATGGTAGAAGCACCATTTTAACTTCTAATGGGGAAAACCGTATTACAAGTACGCATACTATTAACAGATGTAATAATACTACTAGAGTTATATCCAATGGAAGAATTATTTCTAATAGACGCAATAACAATGCAACAGCTAGTTATAGCTATGTAAGTAACAGTTCGAATGGTGATGATTTTAATAACAGCAACACAGAAATAGTATCGCAGAATATTTTAGGTGCAAATTTAATATTTGAAGAAACATTAACAAGCAACAACGATATTGCTAATGGAAATATAAATTCATACAGAAGAGTAAACAATAATAATTTTTTTATCAATGAAATAGTAGAAGAGGAAAATACAAATGAGAATTTAGGTACATCTCCAATGTTAGAGGAGAATAATGATTATTTAATTGTTCATTTTGATATAAAAAAAAATAAGAATAATAACTTGAAAATATGTTCAATTTGTTATGAAAATTATCAACATAATGAACCGCTTATATTTTTGCCTTGTACTCATAATTTCCACAAATCGTGTATAATTGAATGGATTAATAAAAAACCTATATGTCCTATTTGTAAAATTAACATTAAGAATTTTTAAAAAAAACGAAGGGCCTCCTTAAACTTTAAAAATAATTTTATTTTAGATTTTAAATTGAACATTTTTAAAGTACATTATTCAATCACTTTTTGTATAATCACTCGTTCATTTTACATCGCTGTTGTATCCCTCATTCCACACATAAATAAGTTCACTTTTTCCTTATATTAATTTTTTTTTTTTTATATTTCATTTTATTTTCTTTTATGATTGTGTAGTGCATTTTTACAGTGTTTTTTTACGTTTGCATTGCAAATTTTAGGTTTTAATAGCTTATAAAAAAAAAAAAAAAATTGTCATTTCATTTTTTTTTTCTATTACATATGTATTAAAATACACGTGATAAATCAATTATAACGGAAAAATTAAATTTATAAATGTACAGAAATGATAATAATGCGTAGTAAATCAGCATTTCAAAGGTGAACAAATATGAAAAAAAATATACAAACGAAAAGTAAAAAAAATGCGGAAACAAAATTTGTAGGACCAAATAAATACTCAAATGAGAATGTTAAATGGTTGTTTATTATTAATATACACATACATAATCGCATATATATTATATGTGTATATATATATCCTGTGTAAAACAAAAACAAAAAAAAAAAAAAAAAAATTCCATGCTACACAGAATTATTTTTTCTATTATTAATATATCAAAAGAGCATAGATATATTTTATTACACGAAAAAAATCATTAATGAAATGAGAATAACACAGTAATAATCACTAAAATTAGTATAAAAGAACAAAAGTAAAATGATACTAAATGGAACAAAAAGAAATATGAAAAATGAGACACAAAAAAGCATATTTTTATATAAATAATTGTATATGACAAAAATGAATAAGTTACACAAATAGCTGAAGGTAGCATTTATTTGTATTAAAAGTAGTATGTATATATACATAATATATTTAATTAATTTTTTTATAACTATACCGAAACCAACAATTTTTGGAAAAATTAATAAAAAAATTGTATATAGAACGGGGAAAACCTCCTTTTATGTATGTATGTACGCATTTTATTAAAAAAAAAAAAAAAAAAAAAGCACTCTTACTTTTCCTGTGTAATTTGCAATATATTTTCATGTAACATTTATTATTCGTTATTACTCGGAAATGCAGAAAAAAAAGCGTATTCTTATAAGTGTTTATTTAAAACATTTTGTTGCACTTTTTATACTTTCTTTTTTCCCTTCCCTGTCTTTTCAAAAAGAGCCAATATATTTTAAAGGGGTATTGCAATGAGAAAATAAAAGAGGAAATAAGTGAAATTTAAAAAGGGTCTCAAGATATATATTTGCTATTAAATGAAGTTAGATACACTTTGTGCTAATCCGAGTATTAGCATTACTTTTGTTAGCTCCTATTTATTTACAACTATTTTTCACTCTGGCACATTCGCTTATGTTTATTCACGTTTTTATTTTTTCTCCCTTTTTCTTTCTCTTTCTTTCTCTTTCTTTCTCTTTCTTTCTCTTTCTTTCTCTTTTCCTCTTCTTTTTATCCTTTTTATATTTTATAAGTGTTCTGATATGGTCATATTTCTTTGTTTTTTCTTTTTCTCTTTTGTCATTTCTATGTTTTAATGTTTTCGCGTCATTATATTCATGTTCTTTACTTTCTGAGGAGCCTTTTTTTTGCTTGAATTTGTCAGAATGTTTATCGTGGGAACTGCTCGTAAACGGACCCACAGTTTGACACTTTGTTTGTCTATTTGTTTGATCATTTTTTAACTCATTTGTTTCGCTCTTTTTTAAAAAAATGAAGTTTTCTTTATTTAAAAACCACTCGCTTTGACTAATTTTGATTTTATCAAAGTCTGAAATAATTTTCGCATTATTTTTTTTATCATAGATACAATTTCCTCCATTAAAATTCTCATCGTTATATATATAGTGACATTTTTTTATTAAATATTCTTCATGCATTTTATTTCTTCTATTTATTTCTTTTTCTTCTTGCATAAATAAATTAATATGTTCATTGTATTCAGTTGTAGTTCCCTTCTTTTCATTATTATAATGTATATGTATGTTGTTTTTTAGATGACTAATTGTTTTTTCAAATGCAAGTTCATTCTTTTTTCTCTCTTTTTTTTCTTCTTCTTTTATAATTTTATTTTCATCATAATTAACTTTATACTGAACATCTTTCCTATAAACATTCCACTTTTTTTGGGGTAGGATATTCAAGCCCCCATGGCCTCCCATTATGCTTATAAAAATGAAAAAAAAAGAAAGGCGGCTTTGCTTTTCGCTTTCTCCTTTTTATGCATTAACAAGCTAATATATACTTATATATATATATATATATGTATATATATATGTATATATGTATATATATATATATATATGTATATACAAAAGGATCTCTACACCTGCACTAGATTTATTTTTAGAAACATTTTACTTCATTTTGATATACTTATATTTTTAATATTGTTTATTTTCCAATTATTGTAAGTCGCACGTGAATGCAAAAAATTAAAAAGCATTGTTAATGAAATTTTAAGAAAAAAAAAAAAAAAAAAAAATACAATTAAAACTGCGTTTATTTTTAAAATGGAAAATTTACTTTATCCAGCTATCTCATTATTATTTTTTTTTTTTCTGCCAAATATTTATTTTACATTGCTCCCTTTTTTCTTGTAATTTTTTTATTTTTTCCTTTATAACAAATAAATTTTTTTTTTCATAAATTGCTACCATACTTTTGCATATGAGTAATAACAATATGAATAATAAATATATAACAAGTATAATAAAATATGTGCATATATATATATATTATATATATATATATATATATATATATATATATATATATACACGTATATGAATATATATATAATGTACATAATTTAAACAATGCAGCCGCAAGCGCATCCGTTTGCTCCTTTTAAAATTAAAATGAACTTCAATTCAAGGTTTTTTGAAGAGAGGTAAAAAATATAAAGGCTGTTTATTAGTGTATTTGTATGTATATATGTTACAATATAAAGAATGAAATCTTCACACATGTTAAGAAGGGACGCCCTTTTCCTTTATTATGTTAATAAAATTATTCGTAGTGGAAAATGAAATATTCTGTGCTATGTACGAACTCTTTTATAGCAATTTTTATTTTTTACTCCATTATTGTCCCAGTTAAAAGGTTATTAGAATATAATTACATATATGTATATATGATGGTACTCAGGAGATATTTTAATTTTTTTCTTATTGGAAAAATGGTGAAATAACAGGAAAAGCTGCCACTCGCACAATTTCAGTATAAGCGGGCGGCCTTTTATTTTATTTTTTTTTTAAATTGTACCTATGTAGCACACATATATACATTAATTGCTGAGTAAAAATGGTGTAATTACTTTTTCAAAATTGACCATTTATATATACAGCGTAAAACGTTTGTACATATATATATATATATATATATATATATATATATATATATGTATATTGGTAATTTACTCATTTCGCTTACTTATGCACAAACGGGGGTATGAACTTTTCTCTATTCTGTGTTTAGACAGTTGATATATTTCTTTTCTTTTATTTATTAATGTATAGGAAAAATTATACAACGCAATTTTTTAAATTATAGTGAAATACTGATAGGTCACTGTTATGCCAAAAAAAAAAAAATAAAATAAAATAAAAAATAAAAAGAGGTATAAAAAAGGGAAAAAAAATGAAGCATATAAAAAAAAAAAAAAAAGAAAAAAGAAATGAAAAATACAGAAATAATAAAAGCAAAGTTAAATCACCTTATAATTATGTGTAGTAATAAAATAAAAAATAAATCAAAATTTATTTACATATCAATAATATGATTAGAAAAAATTAGGTCCATACAAACGTACATACATACGTAAATACACGTACGTAAATACACATACGTAAATACACATACGTAAATACACATACGTAAATATACATATGTTAATATACATATGTTAATATACATATGTTAATATACATATGTTAATATACATATGTTAATATCCATACGTAAATACATACGTGTGTTCACCTAAGCATAAACTTAATAAAATGTAAGATAAAGGCAGTCTTTTTAATGAAGTACGTGCTGCATAATAATATGCTCAAAATGGGTTGCAAAGGAAGCAAGCTGTACATATGGTATATATGAATATATACATACATATATACATACAAAAATTTATGTATGTACAAATATATGTGCACATGAAGAGTCCGAGTTTACGTGCGCTACTCCCCGTTATTGGGTGAACTCGATCTGATAACGGAAAAATCGTTATATCCACAATTTTGACAAGTGTAATAATCACCCATATTAAATCCATTAGGGTTAATAAATTTACACGTTCTACATTTTAGAATAAATTTTTTATCAAATTTTGCATTAATTCTTTTTCTTTTTCTATTTTTATTTTTTGACTTGCTTCTATTATTTTTATTAAGAAAATTAAGTTTTCTATATAAGTGTAAGCCTTCATGATTTGATGAAGAAGAATTTGATTCACTACCCATACCCATCCCTTTCTTTTCATCATCTTGAATCGTTTTAATAATTTGATTTTCACGATCATAAGCAATACGTTTTTCTAAAAGTGTCCTTCTCAAATCATCGGAGTCAATTCTACATGTTTTTAATTTTTTCAAGTAATGCTGAAAGGAATTTTTGTTATTGTAAAAATCATGATGTCTCTTATGTGGTCCACTTTGACTAAATTTTATATTCATTAAATCGTTACTACTTATTTCTTCATTTTCTACGATGTGCTTATTACTATTACTATTATTTGGAGAAGAATTCATATGACTGTGATTACTTATACTAGCTATTTTTTCATTACTCGATACGCTATTGCGCGCTTTTAATTTTAGGATATTTCGGTACTGTTCTTCTATTAACTTTATCTCGTCCTGATAAAATGAAAACAAAACGGGGAAAATGTTATGCACATGTACATACATATATACATACATATATACATACATATATACATACATATATACATACATACATACATAAATACATGCATACATGCATACATACGTACATACGTACATACGTACATACGCACATACGTACATACGCACATACGTACATATGATACATGGTGCAGTACATTAAAATTCTAAAAAACGGAACGCGGTAAAATGTATTCCATTATATATACATATATATACATAATTATACATGCACATACGCACATATACATACATTTATACGTATACGTAGATATGAGTACATATGTGCATATATACACATCCTTGTGCTTCTAAGAGCACTACTATCATGGAGTTAGGATGTTTATACATACCTCATTGTCAGAAGAAAAATATGTACTCATTTTAAAATTATTTTTTTTGATGTCATTTAAAGTATCTTCAGAATTTTATGTGGAAAAAACTGTTTCACATATATATAAGTACATGTACGTACAAACATATATATGTATGTATTCATATATTGTGTACTCCTTAATAACAAAAAATTGTTATACGTACATTAACATATAAATGAACAAATGAACAAATGAACAAATTAACTAATGAACTAATGAACTAATGAACTACAAATAAATAAATAAATAAATAAATAAATATATATATATATATATATATATATATATATATAGAATATATCGTAGTTATTGAAGTACACAAGGTATATGTCCATGTATATATAAAAAAAATTAAGCGATTTTTTTTAAATAAAAATGTACTCAATTTTCCTTATCAAAAAAGTTATAAATATAAAAAAAAAAAAAGTTTCCTCAAATTTATTTTTTTTTTATATAACGCATTCCGTTCGCTTTTCAATGAGTAAGTATCAGTTAACATATTTTATATTCAGGAATTTATATAAATATATAAATATATAAATATATATATATATATATATATATATATATATAATTATATATTTGTGTATATATGTATGTACGTATAAATGGTTAAACAAACTCTTTATTTATCTTTATTTTTTTAAAAATTATTTTTTACATATTATACCTTATTAATTGGTAAATTCATAAATGCGTGTATATATATATATATGTATGTTTATTTCCGGTTTATGTGTTTTTAATTGTGTTGATAAAAATTTTAAATTCTAAAAAAATACCAACATATATATGTTATGAATGTATGTATAAGTATACATGTATAATGCATTTACGTTTATACGTTTATGTATATGTATATGTATATGTATATGTATATGTATATGTATATGTATATGTATATGTATATGTATATGTTTATGTATATGTATATGTATATGTATATGTATATGTATATGTATATGTATATGTATATGTATATGTATATGTATATGTATATGTATATGTATATGTATATGTATATGTATATGTATATGTATATGTATATGTATATGTATATGTATATGTATATGTATATGTATATGTATATGTATATGTATATGTATATGTATATATATATATATATATATATATACGTAATAAATACTAAAGCATAGTTGAACAATTTTGTTAAATAGTATACATATCTTAGTAATATATTGGCTGTTCTATTTTAAATATGAAATATTGTGGTATTGTGAATTTGAACGAGCTGTTTTTAAACTAAAAAAAAAAAAAAAAAATGAATCTATTTAAAAAAAAAATAGTATAAACATAGTATATTATTATATTTATATTATATAAATACTTGTGTACAGTTGTAAAATATATAAAATAAATAATATACGTGTAGTAATATTTATTCTGTTTAATTGTTTTAACCGGATTTAGTTTAATTGTATTAAACGGATTTAGTTTAATTATTTTAACTGGATTTAGTATAATTGGATTTAGTATAATTGGATTTAGTATAATTGGATTTGGTTTAATTGGATTTAGTATAATTGGATTTAGTATAATTGGATTTGGTTTAATTGGATTTGGTTTAACTGGATTTGGTTTAATTTGTTTTAATTTAATTGGTTTTAATTTAATTTTTTCTTCATAGTAAAGAATATTTTAACGAACAAAACAAGGAAAATAAAAAAAATTGTATAAGTTTAAGCTGTCATTATGAAAACAATGCATAAAATAAATAAAAAAAATATTTGTTTCATTTATATCTATTAAAAAAGAAACATTCAATTTTTTTTGAAAAGGTGAACTGAAAGGAAAAGCATTCTTAAGAGTAAGAAGGAAATTATTACTTTTATATGGAAAGTACAAGAAAATAAAATTATATCATAAGTATAATATCTATATCTTTATACAATTGATTATATGGACTAACCTGATAGCTGTGATAGATGTTTTTACAAACGAGTTATTTCTTTATATATCTTCTTTTACCGTTACAATATAATATTATACGCAAAAAAGTTTTACGCTTAAAATTATAAAAAATTGTATGTATTAAATTAAAAAAAAAATTATTACATTTTGAACAAGAAAAAAAGAAGAAATTTAAAAAGCTGTTTATTTTTTATATAATACACCTTTGTAGATCTTTTAAACAAAATTTTGCTGCATCCCTTTTCTTAGTTCTTAACGCAACTATATGTGTATTACTATTTGAAGTACTTTTCAGCTTACACAAATCTGCAATAACATTCATTTACACGAATGAACGGGAATTTATTTGTATTGTTGTGGGTCCATTTTTTATTCGTTTTGTTGTTAAATGTTTTATTTTTATTCGTTTTATTGTCATTTGTTTTGTTTCTATTTGCTTAAATTTTTTTTTGCTACTATTTTGTTTCACAGTTATAAAATTTCTCTCAAATTTCTTTTTGAAATCGCCATTTGGGAAATGAAGTTTACTGATAAATTTGAGAAAAAAAAAAAACAAAACAAAACAAAACAAAATGGGGTGAGGGGAAGGAAAAAGGAAAAAAATGTATTTGTCTAAATAATGCATTTAAATTTAAAAATTTCCACCCTTTTTAAAAAAAAAGCAGCTATTTTTTTTTTTTTTTTTTTAATAGTGATTACTATTGCAAACTTCAATGCGCGAAATACTGAAATATACGAAAAGGGTATATTTATATATATATATATCTGTATATATCGTCAATTTGAGAATTTTTTTTTTTTACTAAATTAATATGATGTGTACAAACAAATAGGACTGGACCTATGGTGTTTAAGCGATTAATTACTTCCAAGTAGCTTTTTTTTTTTTTTTTTTTTTCCTCCCCATTTTGTAACGTATGAACAGGATTTTTTGAAGTACATCACGTTGACATATACGTACGTGTTTGTCTATGCACTTGTACACCTACGTATATATATATATATATATATATATATATATATATATATATATGTCTCTGTGCGTACATAGTATATGCACAAGTATGTACGTATAAAAAATAAATATATAAATATATGAATTCTACTAATAATGTAATATAATATAAACATCGCATGTGCATATTTACATAAAATCATCCGCGTAAAAGGTTTGCCATTATTATCATCATAATTATCGTATCATCATAATTATCGTATCATCATAATTATCGTATCATCATAATTATCGTATCATCATAATTATCGTATCATCATAATTATCGTATCATCATAATTATCATATCATCATTATTATTATACTGCTATTTTAATGTGTATTTCTCATTCTGCAAAGAATGTAAATATAAGAATAGCCTTTTTGGAAAAATAGAAATATAGGTCTTATGCATAAAATTGACAGCAATTGTTTTGCTATAGGAACAAGCATAACATAAAAGGAGTACTCATAACGTATAAGAAGACATTATTCCGTAACCTTATTAGTGAACTCCTTTTTATATAATTGTTCCCTTTTGTTAATTTATTTGTTATGTGGTAATTATTAGTATTTTTTAAAATTTACATAAAAGGAAAAAAAAAAAAAAAAAAAAAAGAGAAAAAAGGAAAAGGAGGAAAAAAGAAAAAAAGAAGAAATAGATGAACGAATATGCGTTTAACATATGCAAATAAAATATTTTACCTCTAACAAACTTCACAGCAGGAAAAAGAAATTTTATTTTCCTTGGATGTAAATTGAATAATAATATGAATTAATTTTTAAGCTCTGCGACATCTTCAATATTTTTTATTTGAAGATTAAATTATTTGCTTCTTAAAATAAAAACTTAATAATGATATATAAACAACAGCTATATTATTTATAATTATATATATTTTTTTGCCAAAAGGTGAAGAGACTTTCAACATAAATTACATGTATAAATATACTTAATATATATATGTATATATAACGTACATATTTTTAATTTTTTGAAAATAATGAAATTCCAGAAAATGCATTTTTTGTTTTTAGCATTTTTTTTTTTTTTATTTAGTATTTATAATATTTTGAATTAATATCTGTTATATTTTCTTACTATTGTAATTTTATTTTTTTGTAAAATTATGCTCAAATTGTTATAGAGTATGTATACTTACATATACATATGTATATATATATATATATATATATATATATATATATATATATATATATATAGCGTAGCCTCAACGCCTATTTTACCTTTGCTGCTTCCACCTTTTCTTCCTTTTTTTTCGCTTCTTTTTCGTTCTTCTTTCTTTTCCCTTTTTCTATTAATCTCCATATATTATCATAGATAAGGCCCTTCCTACCATTTCGATGACATATACGTAAAAAAGGAGAGCTTAAAATGAGCACGAATTGTGGCCGTACACACATATAGATAGATCTGAACGTATATATATGTACATATATACATATATATATGCTCATATACATATATATGTGCTTATATATGTATATTTGCACGCATATCGACGTATACATAAATGCATTTGCACTTGTTTCTGTGTACATAAGTATTAATGTTCATATACATACATTCTTTTTGATGCACCTTTTGCACACACACGAATGAGTTATGCTCGTCATTTTTTTTTTTTTTTTTCTAATTTTTTCAAATATCACTGAAGTGTAACAAAAATTTTGATTTAATATTACTCACATGTTATGTATATTTTATGCACAAGTCAGGCAATTTTTCATTAAATGTTACTAAAATACCATTCATGTGTCAGAAAAATATCATTTCATGTGCCACTAAAATGGCACGAATATAACATACATATGTTAGAAAAAATACCTTTAAAACATTACCAAAATGCTACAAATATATCACTAAAATGCCACTCATGTGTTAACTTTTTTTTTCTTTTTTTTTCCTTTTTTCCCGTTTTCCTGCACACGGGCATCCCATTATAATAGGTCGCACAATAATGACGAGAGAAGAAAAAAAATGGATTGAGCAATTACGCATGAACCCACCTAAACTTTTAGATGAAAATGATTTAAGGCTAGTTTGTCAGAGAGTGAAAGAAATATTAGTAGAAGAAAACAATGTTCAAGCTATAAATCCACCAGTTATCATTTGTGGAGACATACATGGGCAATTTTTTGATTTATTAGAATTATTTGATGTCGGAGGTGATATAATGAACAATGATTATATTTTTTTAGGAGATTATGTAGACAGAGGATATAATAGTGTAGAAACATTTGAATATTTATTATTATTAAAATTATTATTCCCAAAAAATATTACATTGTTAAGAGGAAATCATGAGAGCCGACAAATTACAACAGTGTACGGTTTTTATGATGAATGTTTTAAAAAATATGGTAATGCAAATGCATGGAAATATTGTACAGATATATTTGATTATTTAACATTAGCTGCACTAGTAGACAATCAAATTTTTTGTGTTCATGGAGGTCTTTCTCCAGAAATAAAATTAATTGATCAATTAAGATTAATTAATAGAGTCCAAGAAATACCACATGAAGGAGCTTTTGGGGATATCATGTGGTCTGATCCAGATGAAGTTGAGGATTGGGTAGCTAATCCGAGGGGTGCTGGTTGGTTATTTGGACCTAAAGTTACTAAAAAGTTTAATTATATTAACAATCTTGAACTAATAGCTAGAGCACATCAGCTAGCCATGGAGGGTTATCGTTATATGTTTGATGACTCTACAATTATTACAGTATGGTCAGCTCCAAATTATTGTTACCGATGTGGAAACGTTGCAGCAATTATGAGAATTGATGAAAATATGAACAGGCAAATGTTAATATTCAAGGATACTCCTGACTCTAGAAACTCAATTAAAAACAAGGCTACCATTCCGTACTTTTTATGAAAATTAGCAGAACCTCATGACAGAAGCGGTATGTCGTGACGAACCTACATCACTGAGGTGTGTGAAACAGGGTATAGAAGCGAATCGCATTTCATCGTAGTGTATAACGTCAATCGGGTAAATGTTCTAGTGTAAAAGAATAATGCACTAATTTGTTTTACAAACTCGTATATGTTATACCATTTTGCAGTTTTTTTTTATTTTTTTTTACTCGTTATTTATGCCCATTATTTTACGCATTATTTTTTTTAATTTTTTTTTCGCCCTCTTTTTATTCTTTTTTTTTTTTTTTATGTTTTTAAATGCTTATATTCGTCCAGCAAGAAATTTAGCGCACTGCTGAACCTAATGAGCTTCAGTATTTATGTTCCACTGTATGTTATTACGGCACATTATTATAATATGCCATTTTAGCGTTATATATGTATTTACGTATGTATTTATACATATATTTATTTATGTATTTATGTATTTATGTATTTATGTATTCATTTATGTATTAATTTCCTCATTTATTTATATTCGTGCCTTAATTTTTTTTCAATCCCCATTCTAAAATTTCGTATGTTTGATTCTTAAACAAACTCAGCTTTTTCTTTTTAATCCTTTGATAAGTATGTGTACGTATGGTACACACGTACTTGTGTACACACACATATATATATATATATATATATATAACGAAGTAATAATGTTTTTTGCGTATGTGAACGCAAATTTCCATCTCCGGGAAAAAGTTAAATTAACTTGAATATATTCTTAAAAAGAGATGATAAAAGGGCCTAGTTTTAAAAATAACTGGCAAGTCGTATATATGTATATCACAGAGAAACATGTATGAACGGTGTCAAGGAATTTGTTCACAAAATTTGCTGTTGCGGTTACTGCTTTTTCTTACCCTTTTCCCATTTTATAGTATTCTTTGTTTTTTTTTTTATATAAGCATATATTACATAAATATATATATATATATATATTTAAGGAGTGGAATGCTTTGGAAAGAATAAAATGTTTATCTGTATCATTTTGTTGAAATGAAGAAAAAATTTTGAAAAAAATGCTATTTTTTTTTTTTTTTTTTTACTGTATCTTAATAAAACGTAAGGGCTATGTTTGTAACTTTTCAAAAACCATAATAGTGTTTATATGTTATATACTATATTTTGAGTAGAGGGCGACAAAAATAGCAGAAAACTGAAGATGGAAAAATTAGTGTAATGCATAACAAACATGTACAACGCATAATTTACATGTACAGTTCATAATTTACTTGAACGGCTCATAATATACATGTACAGCTAATAATTTACATATACAGCTAATAATTTACATATACAGCTAATAATTTACATATACAATGCTTAATACACGTGTACATCTCATAAAATATGTGTGCATATATGCATTATGTAATTTATGTATGTACAATTTTTAAAATAGAAAATGTTTTTAGGTAGGATATTTATTTTTTTAAGTATAACTGTGAATGCAAGGTACTATGCGAAAGTTTGCATAAAAAACAATTTTGCGTGGAAACTGCTAAATTATAATAATACCCCACTGGAAGGTATTAATAATGGGAATAACAGCGCAGTATGCAACAATGACAACGCAGTACTTAATAATAGCAACACACCACCTAGTAATAGTAACATAACGCACAGTTATAACAAACTAAAACGTTACTATTACTACTCCAAGGAAAGAAACAAAATAGTAAAAAAAAAGAAAAAGAGGTTTTCATTGAATTATCCCAAAGGAATAGTACGAAAAAACAAGCAGGGCTTCTTTTTTTTAAACTCCACAAAGTTAAGTGAAATAAAAGAAAGCATAAAAGCTTTATATAACGTAGATTATATAGAAAATAATTACCTGTACACGTACATAAAATCATTTAAAAGAACACCTCCTATAACGAAATTATATTTAATAAGTACGTTCCTGTTAAGTGTTTTTATACATATAAACAAAAATGTTTATAAGTTAATACTATTTGATTTTCAGAAAATTTTTAAAAAGTGGGAGATATGGAGGTTAATAACTCCATATTTGTATATTGGGAATTTGTATTTACAGTATATATTGATGTTTAATTATTTAAATATTTATATGTCCTCTGTAGAAATAGCACATTATAGGAAACCAGAAGATTTTTTAATTTTTCTTTCTTTCGGATATATATCAAATCTTTTATTTACCATAATAGGAAGTATGTATAATGAAAATATAATGAATATGAAAAAACATGTCTACAGTGTAAGAAATTTAATTATTCCTATGAATAAAAAAGACGAAAAAATCGATGTAAAAAAGGAGCACTATAATCATTTAGGTTATGTTTTTTCAACTTATATACTTTATTATTGGAGTAGAATAAATGAAGGCACGTTAATTAACTGTTTTGAATTATTCCTTATTAAAGCTGAATATGTTCCTTTTTTTTTTATTATACAAAATATTTTATTATATAACGAATTTTCTCTCTATGAAGTAGCTTCTATCTTATCAAGTTATGTCTTTTTTACTTATGAAAAATATTGGAAGTGGACATTTTTGAGACGCTTTTTTCTTCTCCTTCTTAAGTTCACGCGAGTGTACCAACAGTACAATAAATACAGAGAGGAGTATGAATAAAGGTAGTTCTTCTTGTCTATTTTATCAAATGCAATAGTAACAGAAAAAGGGAAAAAAAAAAAAAAAATATATATATATATATATATATATATATATATTACTTAATTTTGAAAGATCACAAAATTGGACTTCTACGCGAAATGGGCATACACTGCATGACTACATAACTGTAAATATTCTATTCTGTTTAAAAAAAAGTTTTGTACATGCAGTTGTATTTTTATTTGTGCTTGTATTTGTACTTATTGTATTTTTTTTTTTTTTTTTTTTTAACCATTACTGAGTTGTTTTGTCCATTTGCACCTGACTGTTCAGAAAAATTCTCATGCAACATCAAACCTTTTTTTTTTTTTTTTTTCCCTCCCCCCTGCCTTCTCTTTTTTTACTATTTATTTGGAAGTGTCTCAGCATTAGCGTGTGTCGCATTTTTTTGTCCGAGTATCATACTGCGTCCAAGTACATGCGTATGTAGAAGGATATATATATAGACTTACGCGCAGATATTTACGCGTGTGGATGCACGTACAACAGTACCTAGCTTCACCGTTTCGCTTGGTAAGTTTGATGGGTATTTTTTTTAGCTTTTTTTTTTTTTTTTTTTTTTTTTTCTCTATATTTGGACAAGAGACATATAACAGAGTATAATTAATCGGACAAAGGTATTACCCTATTTATGGGAAGACAGAAGGAACTCAGTATATGGAAAAAAAAAAAAAAAAAAAAGTAAAATATTTTTTATTAAGAGATAACAAATCATAGAATGAGACGGAGATTTGCGGAAATCGTCCAAAGACGTATATTTGTAAAAAACAGGAATGTGTTATTCATACATATACAAAGGAACTATGTGAATGTACCTAGATTGAACACATTGAAGGATATGGATATGTATGCTATTAGGAAAAATGTAGAATTGTGTAAAAAAAAAAATGTAAAAATCAAAGACGTGTGGAATAATTTTTTATACATACTTATACTAAAATTGTGTAATAACGAAATGCATAATTATGTTGACTTTATGATCATATTAAAACTTTTGAGTAAATATATTTCTTTAGACAAAAGGGTTATGGTTTTTATATGTGAGAAATTAGAACAAGATATGTACAAATTGAGCATAAGAGAATTAAATTTACTACTATTAATATTAAGAAAAAATAATTTTGATAGTTCATATTTTATTAATTTAATATGTAAATCTATTTTAATGAAAATTAATAAAAATGTATCTTATAAAGATTTAGCTCTAATATCATTTAGTTTGTCAAGTAATACTACTATATTAGATGAAAAGGTATTTACGAATGAAATTTTTAACTTCACTATTTTAAAAATTTACAACGATTTAAAAAACATAAATTATCATACCTTGTCTTTGTTTTTTTATTCATTCAGTTTATATTTTATTAACAATTTTGATTATTTTAATTCTTTTTTTTATATGATCAAAAATTTTATTAAAAATATAAAAAGAAATATGGACTCTTTCAATTCCACTGACTTAATGTTTACCTTTATTTCATCCATGCACATTTACAATTCTTTTAGAACTAATTCTACTAGTGTAACAAGTGTTAGTAAATCAAGCTCGTTATATGTAGAAAAAAATGCACACATTACTCCACCTTCATTAAACGGATATTTAAATAATATACCTGCACATGCTAGTTGTCGAAGAGTTACGAGGGAAGGGGGGGATACTCTGAATAAGGGCAAGTCTAAAGTACAGTTAACCAAATTAGAAAAAAGGTTTGACTCTAATAATGGTGCAGAGGAGGGAAAGTTAAGCACTATTTCGAATTTAGTAAAAGAGGATTCTGGTAAGTACAGGAGGGCTGCTCATCGTGGTATGTACTCGTCAATAAAGGAGGAAAGTACAGAAAATTTTAACTTACCCATTGAACCAATAGACAGTGTTGAGAAACAGTGTCAAAATGATTTAAAAAAAAAAGAATTTATTTTAGAGGATCTAATTGATAGCATTAAAATAGTAATTGCAGAAAAATTGAAATGCTTCAAGGTGGAAGAAGCAGTAAACATTCTGTTTGCATCGTTATGTAGAAACTTTACCTTCAACAAAAAGTATTTTAACATTTTCAATAAACATAGAATAAACGTACAAGATTATATTAATGTGTGCATAAAAACTGAGTACAAAAAGTGTATGGAGGAGGAGCAGGAAGACGAAAAAGAAGAAGAAAAACTCGATTACATTTTAAAAATTAATACCACGAACAACAATTTGCACAATGATGAAACTTTTATTAACATAGTGATGGAAGAAATAATTTATCGAAATGATTGTTTAAGTATAAAACAAATAATTTTATTGCTTTATTTATTAAGTAACTCAAATGTGATGTATCTACAATTTGAAAAAATAATACTTAAGAGATTAGCATGCATGGAAAAGGAATTAAATAAAAAAGAAATTATGTTCATATATCAATTTTTATATTTAAGGACATGTTTATTTCCGGAGCTAAAAAAATATTCCTTAAAAATTTATGAACAGGACAGTAACAAAACGGTCGTTATATGTAATATAAATAAAGATACAAAAAAAAGCAGTGTACGTATAAGTAACGAATATGCAAAGGAAACTACCATTTTTAACGATAAAAAAAATTACGAGAATAATAATGTTTATTATATGCATGATGATGTATTATATTTGAAAAAAAAAAGAAAAAGAGATAAGAATAAAATTTTTTTGTATGACAATTTTATTTTCAAATATCCTGCACAAGTCAGAATAAATGAAAAAAGTGACAATTTTGAAAATGTGCGAAATTTGAACTGTTTTATAGATATTAAAAGGAGAAGAGAAGAAATGGATGATCATGTCTTTTCAAAAAATAGAAAATTAATAAATGAAGAGAAATGTAACGAGTTCAAGATAAGTGCAGATAAAAAATGTAATTCTATTCAAACTCAAAGTAGTAGTATCTCTTGCACGCATAATAGTAAGTCTACTTCTGTGGCTAGTAATATTACGAAAACCATCCCATGCAGTAACATTGGTGAAAGTCCTAACATTTTTGCGTTTGGAAAAAAAGTTTTTCCATCCTACAACGTCATTGATGAGTATAGAATTAACTGCTACAATTTGCAGTTGGATGTTTACAAAATTGTTTGTTTAAAATTATTGGACTGGTTAAGGAATGAAAAATTAGCTAGCTGTACTACTATTATTGATATATTATGTATTTATGAAAAATTAAATGTAAGAGATTATAGAATTATAAGATATATGTATACTTTAAAAAAAAAAATTTTATACTTAGACAATAAATATATAATAAAAATTATGAACATAATTTTAAAATTTAATTTATATAGCATATTACAATATTTGAATATAGATAAATTTCTTAAGTTTATGACTTTCAATTCATTGGATGAAAGTATAGAAATTTTGAATTTAGTTGGTATGTTATCAGTTATTTATGGTAAAAATTCATATCATAATTTTCCTGCATTCAATATAGAAAATATTATTATTTACATTTTGAAAAATTTCAAAAAGTTAATTATCACCAAGCAGTTAAAAAGAGCAAATATAACAAATGTGTATAACAGTTTGCCTCTTAAATTGTACAAATTGTTTAAAAATGTGCAATGTATGGAGGATGATGCAGTGAAACGAACATGTGCTCGTTATGATGCCATTGGTGCTTATAATTATGATGGTTATCAAATCGCTAGTTTTGAGGAAAAAAGTGACCTTGTCTGGTCAGGTAAAAACATGAAAAATTTTTGCATTTATAATGTGGATGATGTGAATTTGAAGGAAGTGAAAATTAAACCATCTACATATACAATGGGAAGTGTACGAAACAACATTGAGGTGAACAGTTACATATATGAATATAGAGATGTCGAAGATGAGCTGTATGAAGACCTGTTGTTAATGTTTGGTAAAAATGTAGAAATTTATAAAGACATAAATATTTCAAATTATGCATTTCCAATGGCCATTAATTTGTTAACATTAAATCATCATCAGGGAGAAGGAAATAATCATAGCTTAATTCGTATGAACATGTGCAGCAACGGATGGAGCAACGAGTGTATTATCGAAAGGAGCAACCAATGTAACAGAGAATGGAGCCGCGGACATAACAGTAAACATGGTCATGATAAAACGTTAGAACTGAATAAAAAAAATTTCCTTCTTGTTGACATATTGTATAGCCATGATTTTTATTACTCATTGAATGAGGCAAAACAAAATAAATTAAAGAAAAGGCATGTATACGTGTGCTATTTTGGTAGTCACGTAAATAAAATGAACAAGAGAATAATTAATTATAAAAAATATACCATACTAAGATTAATCAAAAAGAGAGGATACAATTACATTTGCATTGATGCAAAAACGTATGTGAAAAATAAAAAAAATAAAAAAAGTGACAATAGCTTAAATAAAATTTATATAAGTAATTTAATACTCGATTTATTAGAAAGGAAAAAAAGAACAAATGTATTATACCGAAAAGGGGGTAGAAGTAAAAGCAGCATTGTTGAAGCACATACTAATAAATTACTAGTCTATCATTTGAAAAATAAAACAAGTGCATTTGCTGCGATAAAAAATTATAGACTCAAAAGTGCCAACACTTCCTTGTTTATAAGGCGAAATAAAAATGAAAGTAAAACATATGCACAGGGAAAAACTTTATACACTGATGGAGACACAGAAAAAAAGAGAGCAAAAGAAAAGCCCCCGTCTAACCACTTGACCAAGTTAAAGCATATGTTTCAGTCTGTTTAATTTATGCAACTACTGTAATTTATTTAATTATATAATTTGCGTAAATGATTGTTCGTTATTTTATTGCTTATATTTTGCGTTCGTTTTGCATTCATTTTGCGTTCATTTTGCGTTCATTTTGCGTTCATTTTGCGTTCATATTTCTTGTTATTTTATTTTTTAAATGTCGAATTGACCTTTTTTTAGTTATTGGTGAATTGAGAAATAGGCACTCTGTATTTCTGGGGTACTATTTATTCCATACGTGTGCACACCTGCACGTGTGCAGGCAATTAGTCTTTCAAGAAGTTCCTTAAGTAATTTACCGACTTTTCATTTAAACCCCATTAAAAAACCTTTTTAACTCAATATAAGTCACGCCTGATTTATTTTTATTTTTTTTGTAAATATTAATCAAGCTTGACTTCAAACTATTTAAAAATATTTCATTATTTTTTTGCAAAAAAATTATGGACAAATTGAAATTAAACTGCGCTCACTTGAGCTATAAGACGTGTGCGATTTTGTTAAAATTGACAAAAAAATGAAAATAAAGTAAGAATTAAATGCGGGAAAACGCAAATAGCCCATAAATAATAAACAAAAAAGCGACGAAAAAACGACGAAAAAACGACGAAATAAATGGATGAACAAATAAATATAATTCAGGTAAAAAAACAATTCTTAAACATCAAAGATGGAGCAGAAACGTAAAGGAAGAGTATTATCAACATGTGGCAGTGGTGCAAGATTCCTCTTGCTCTACTTCAACTGGTTTGCAATAACATAAAAAATGTGCATATATTGCATTTAGAGGCTTTTATTATGTGCACAGATACGTATATATATATATATATATATGTACCATTTTGAACTACAAATAGAGGGGGAAAAAGAAAGGTACATATCCTTTAGTAAGCTTTTTTCAATTTTGCGCAGATTCGGTTTATATAGGATGTAAAAAAAATAAACATATACATGACATCCATTTTAATAACGTATAAGCTTTTTTTTAAGTAGGTAATCATTGAAATAGCTTCGCACAATTTATAATGTTTTCTTTTGATTGTGTTGCTGTTATACACGTTTTGAGAAACGGTAATATTATTTGTCTTGCTGAAAGTGCTACGGTCAGTACTACTGGAAGTACTAGTGTCAATATTACGGCCATGTCCATCATCATTTCTACCGTTGGCAGTACTTGATCCTTTTTTTAAATACAACAGTGTTTTTAAGAGTTGACTATTATCATTCTGACCATATGTTGTGTTATCTTTCTTTTTTTTTTTTTCGATCTTTATTTTGTTAAGAAACGAATGCAATTTCTTAAAAAAGTTGATGTAGTGTTTATTCAACTTTTTGGAAGAAAGACGGATGATTTTTTTATTTTTTATATAAACTTTTCCTTTTATTTCTTTTCTTTTTTTTAAAATGTGTGCAATTTTTTCATTGTTCAGTATATCATTTAAGCTGTTACTGTTTGTACTGGGGTTTTTTTCAAAATTGTAGTGTGGCATAAATGTATACATATCTTTACATATATATTTACACAAATGATTATTTAAAAGGTGTATATCGTCATTATCATGGTATTTACTATCATCGTATTTACCATTGTCGTATTTATCATCGTCGTATTTACCATCGTCGTATTTACCATCGTCGTATTTACCATCGTCGTATTTACCATCGTCGTATTTACCATTCGGTACCTTTCCGAATTGATAGTTACACCTTTCCTCTTTTTTTATATCATGGTAATTACATAACGAAACGCCTTTTTTCAACCTTTCTGCTTTCTTGTCATTATTACGAACATAATTTACATTTTTAATTGAAGTACGACATTTTTTATTTAAAATAAAATTTCCTTTTTTATATTTGAGCAATAATGATAAAAACGTTTTATTATAACATTCGACAGATGAATTATAGTCTGTGTGCTCATATAGTAATTCATCATAAAAATTTTTTTTGTTTTTATTACCATTCAGTTGTTTGTAATAATGTTTGTACATATTCATAGTATGTTTTCTCAACCCTTTGAATGTCTTTTTCCTTTTTCTTTTTTTTGTTCTCTGCTTTTTTTTCACACGTCCAAATTTTAAGTAGTAATTCTCTTTTTCATGAATAGTGGTAGTACAACATTTTAAAAATAAATTCCCCTTACTACTGTATCCTCTTTTTTCTTTTCCCTTTTTATTACTTACCCCTTTTTCTCGTTTCGGTAAATTGTTCAGTTGTAAATAAAGAAGAAAATTATACTTCGCTAAGTATAATTCCTTAAGTAAATCAATGCATAAATTTTCCAACATTTTTCACAAAAAAAAAAAAAAAAAATTATAAACAAGCAAGAAAAAAAAATAAATAAAATAGCTGCACGATATAATGCTTTTTCCTTAAAGTATTTCTTTAAGGCATAAAAGGGAGAGGCAAGAAGAAAGGATGAAAAAAGGGCGAATAAGAAATAATAATGAAGGAAAAAACAAACAAACAATATTACATTTGTGTATGTATTTACATTTTTGCGAAATCGTGAGAAGTTAATTTATGCAACTTATTCCTTTGAGTGTAACATAGGGGGAGGTTAGAAATATGAGAAAAGTTAACCACACCTTAGTTATAGTTTTCACAAATTTAAAGACGCAGATATGTAAGTACTTCCATATATGTATACATAATACATATTCGTACATAATATAAACCTACATTCGTACATACATACGTACATAATACTTACACATATATACGTACATAATACTTACACATATATACGTACATAATACTTACACATATATACGTACATACATACATATACATATATACGTGTATATAATATATTTAAATTCTGCTTTGCTACAAAACTTGCATCATTCATTGCACAACTTACCACCGTGAGGGAATAAAATTAGGAAAAAAAAAAAAAAATTATGAACAAGCAAGAAAAAAAAAAAAAAAAAGGAGGTAACATCAAATAAAAATAGAAAATGAATAATTAATCTGTGAAGTAAAAAAAAAAAAAATAAAAAAATTATTAACAAGCAATAAAATTAAAAAACAAAAAATGAAAAAACGAAAACGGGTAAATGACATGACTTAAAAAAAAAAAAAAAAAAAAAATCGTTTTCTTCATTTTTACAAATCATTAATATATAGTACTCTATTTTACTTAAAGTATTATATATTTTAGAGAAATTCGCAGAAAAAATGATTACTTACTCAGAATACCTTGATGAATATGTGAAAGATTTAAATAATTATTGCCATAAAATAAAAAAGTCAATTTTTAACATCGGAAGTTAGAAATTGAGAAAAAAATTAGAAAAAAAGTTCAACGGAAGGATAAGCAACGAAAACGCTTGTTATTATCTATACATATATATATATATATATATATATGTACATATGTGTACATTTATTTATACACAAACTACTGCTATTTTTTTTTAAAAAACACTTCAGATCGAGGGGATTACGAAAAAACGAGAGAATATGTTTTAGAAGCTGAAAAATGTGTATATATATATATATATATTATATGTGCATTCAATCTATACCATGATGCACATGCTTTTTATATTTTTTTTTTTGTGACATATAATTAACGTTCATCCATCTTATTACGACTTTCCAATAACCTATACTTTATTGTGTTAATTTTAATGATTTGCAATTTATGATTTACATTGTGTAGTTCGGCCTATTTCCATTACTATTTATGATTATATATATATATATATATATGCCCATTTATAATTTTACCTTCCCTTTTTTGTTATTCGGTTTAATCAGATAAAGCAAATTATAATAGAAACAAATAGTTTGCCAAAAGGATCTCATAAAATATTTGATGAAGTACGAAAAGAAATTCTACAAAGAAAAAAATAAAATATCTATGATTGCTTTGTTCTATTTTGCGTAGTAAATTTTGCTATTTCTACATTTTTTTTTTTTTTTTTTTTTTCATATTTCAGATAAATAAATATAATTCAGACCTAAAGAAATATAAAAGTATTTTAGAAAGAATGAGTAGCGATTATTATTCCGATGAAGCTGTAAGGAAGAAACAAAAAGAAAAATAAAGAAACAAATCTGTATAAAAAAAAAAAAAATTCTATAGCGTAGAAAAACAACTTTGACATTATATTTCCATTATTTATATTTTTTTTATTTTTCTTTTGTTCTATATTTGCTCAGATCAACAATAGAGAATATGACATTACAAGAAAGTACGTGGAGGGGACAAACTTTCTAAAAGAATCTGAGAAGTATAAAAATGAAAATTCATAAAATTAATATGTTTGTTTTTAAAAAATAAAATATGTTTTCCTCAATTAAGTAGCTCTACAACTGCACAATTGCACAATTATTCAGTTTCATTAGTTCTTCAGTTCCTCATTTATTTTCTTTTTGTCCTTTTTAGGAGAGCCCAAGATGTTGAAGACATGGGTTAAATTTTGTATTAACTTTTTCATAATTTTTACAAATTTGAAGTTTTATTATTATTTTTTTTTTTTATACAATTATATTTTTGTTTGAACTACCGCAGGTTACACAATAATGAACGAGCTGACCTCGCAGAGGAGTGCCATCCTGAGGACCAAACTATATGTATTATATTAAAAAAAAAAATAAAAAAGGAAAAAAAAAAAAATAAAATAATAAAAATTATCATCACTTATTAAAATGCAATGAAATTATGCACACATATTTACTGAACAGGTAAATATTTATGTATTTACACTTGTGTATGCCTCAATTTGTATTTGAAGTTTTATGTCTGTTTCTATCCCTCTTTCTGTTTCTATATATATATATATATATATTAATTTTTTTTTAGACTGGCGAAACGAGGCAGGAACAAAATAGAGTAAAGCGCATGCTCTTGAGTATATACCAAAATAAGCTGCTGTTTAAATGTTTACTCATATTAATAATAATATTGTTGGTAATAGCAAATATAGGGATTATAATATACAAGATAAAATGATTTAAATTAGTTCCGGTGCGTACATAAGTTATTAAGGATATATGATTATAAAATTATTAACACATTATCAGTTATGCGTCAGCAAGGTGAAAATTAAAGTGTTTGAATTGGACAAGACATATATTAATTAATTTGAAAGTTTGATTCATGCTTTTCACTTAGTAATTATTTTTTTACATTTTATTTAATTTCTAATTTAGTTCTAATTCATTCCTAATTTATGCATCAAAATGTGTGTACATGAAAATATTTTGTGTATGCTTATTCAATTTTTAAAATAATTTTTTGTAAAAAAGTATTAATTTTTTAAATTTTATTTTTCGGTGTTTTATTTTATTTAATTTTTTTTGTGTATGTGTGTGTGTGTATGTGTGTTCACAACAAAACTAATTTGATTATTTTGTTAATTTATACAATGGAATTATAATTCTTCGTAGTTTTCTCCTTTTTCATCTTTTGCCCGTTCATTAGTATTACTATTATTGTCATCACTGCTACTGTTACTACGATTGTTGTTATTTTCGTTTGATGGGATATCATCACCTATGCTTTTCTCCTTATCATATTCGCTGTGCATGTGATTGTATTCTTCGTTTCCCACATCTCCGTTTTTCAAGTTCTCATTTTCTTGTAAGTCATTTTTACTTTCGGTTGTAGTTACCTTTTCGTTATTTGCATTTGCACTTGTTTTTTCCTTTTCTTCATCTTTTTCGCTATCTTTTTTACCTTTATCTTTTTCCTCTTTTCTTTTTTTTTCTTCTTCTTTTAAAAAATCTTGAATACTATCTTGGTACCTAAATATATACATAATTAAACGCAGTTTGTATATGGGCGTTTCGAGTGACAGCAGGTGTTCGTAACGCTGTCCTTACAACTTTTGTTTAGATATCTTTGCATTGATAATCTTTTATTATTTCATTATTTCGTTGTTTCGTTATATTTTCATTTTATCGTTTCGTTATATTTTCATTTTATCGTTTCGTTATATTTTCATTTTATCGTTTCGTTATATTTTCATTTTATCGTTTCGTTATATTTTCATTTTATCGTTTCGTTATATTTTCATTTTATCGTTTCGTTATATTTTCATTTTATCGTTTTGTTATATTTTCATTTCATTTTTGCGCTTTACTCATTTGATTTTCTTATTTTTTCATGTTCTTACTTTTCCTTCATATCCCACCAGACCTGCATATTTGGATTTTTTTCCTTTGACAGTAGTAGTCTATCCCAAATTTCTTTTTTTTCTTTTTTTAATGTAAAGACAACTTTACCAACAGATGCAAAGTTGTACTTGGTTTCCTTCCATATTTTTTACAAGGGAGAAGAAATATAAGCGTGTGCATGCCATATGTACGTGTATATAAATGTGTACATATATGTGCATATATATATATATATATATATATATATATATGTACATGTACATACGTATATATGCATGTAATTACATTTGCACATTGAGGATATACCCCATGAAACAAAAGTTTTCTTTGAAGTTTTACCGATTCAATTATGTTATGAAGGAGGGTAAGATCAACAATATATTTCTTTGTTATCGAATTGGAGTCGTTACTAAGGGCCGAAAAAGTAAAGATATTTTTTCTGGAAATGACTTCCTCATCTTTCACTTTTAGAGCACCTGCACAGGCAATGTTAAAAATTAAAAAAATGGTAAAAAATGGTAAAAAATGGTAAAAAAAAAAAAAAAAAAAAAAAAAACTGTAAAACGTAAAAAACAAGACATCAAAATATAGCGTATGAAAAATACGAATTACATGAACGTTCATGCTAAATGGCAAAAAAAAAAAAAAAATAAATAAAAAATAATAATAATAAAAATAAATAAACAGAACAAAAGTAAATAAAAATTACAATACAAATTAAAGTAAAAAGCGATGCAAAAGTTGATGCAAAAATGAATATACTAATTAACGTATTAATTGATACAAAAGTGATAACCTGGTGAACTCCATCTGTGTGAAAATTTTATGTTCAGAAAAATATATTCTGGTGACTGGGCCCATTGAAAAGATGCATTCACTCTGTTAATACAGCAAGAACAGCAAGAACAACAAGAATAACAAGAATAACAAGAATAACAAGAATAACAAGAATAACACGAATAACAAGAATAACGCGAATAACAAGAATAACACGAATGATAAGAATAACACAAATGATAAGAATAACAACGACAACAAATTTTTAACCAAATAAAATATACGTTTTACTATATGACTATGTCATATTTTATTATCATTTCTTTAATATTTAACGTGTCTATTTTTTTAATGGAGTAGGAAACCGTTAATAGTTGATCTAGTTTCTGTTTCATTGAATTTACTGCAGTTTTAACATCATTGCTGAAATCCTTTTCTTCATAAAAAAAGAAAAAAAAAAAAAAAAAAAATTGAATTTTATTTTTATAAAATACGTATGTTACTGTTTAGATATGGATATGTTCAACATGACAATATGATTGATAATTTCTCTTCAGTGAACATAATGCTCACCATTTGCAACAGTCTTGATGACTGCACGTGCACACTTATGCGCGCATATGGGTATATGTGTATGTACATATATACGTATTTAGGTACGTGCGTATTTACATATATATATATTTACATATATATATGTATATATGCATGTATGTATGTATTCAATAATGTGCGCGCGTAAGTATGTACTATTGTATGTTTGCACATGCAGTCATATATGTGTGCCAAGTGATATATAACATTTTTCTCTATTCTCTATATTCGTCTTTTTTTTCATCTTTTTTCTAAATATTATATGAACCTTGTTTTATAGACTCGTTTATTAAATAATCTGTAATGTTAAACCAACACTTTTCTATCCCATCAACTATATCCCTTAAAAATGGAAAGCAAAAAAGGTCAAATGAATACATACGCGCAGCAGTACGTACGTATAAACAATATACATATATGTAATAAATATGTTAGTGTTACATATATACATATGCAACAGATATGCTTGTGCTACGCATAGATATACACATTTGCACATGAGTATATTTTTCATTTCCTTGTATACGAAGCTATTGCATTTTTACCCCTTGGTTACAAGGTAGTCCTTATGAGATTCGAAAAAGGCTGCTGCTAGTTGTTCATTCTGAAAATTTAATTTTGATAAGACAACATTACACAGAATAAAAACATGAATAACAAAAAAACATAAAAACATTTTCTTCCAAAGAAAATTAAATAGTTAAAAATTTTATAATAATGTTAATGAGATGTTTTGGAAGAGTGAAAAAATATACTTGAAAAATGAAAAATGAAAAAAAAAAAAAAAAAAAAAAAAATGCAATAAAGTACGGTACAGTATAATATATCTTTCACATTTACTCAAATACTTCTAAAGTGTAGCTAAAATTGATTTTTTTTTTTTTTTTTTTTTTGTTAATGTTTCTTGTGTATCAAGAGAATATGTACGTATTCAATCGTACGTTGTGCCATATATTTTCTTTTTGCATTTTCGTTAATGAAAAGGGCGAAGAAGTATCTATACATATATACATGGAGTATGGATTAATGACCTTTATTTTAATTTTATTTTATTTTATTTAATTTTATTTAATTTTATTTAATTTTTTTTAATAAATGTTCGTACGCAAACAGGAAGTAAAAAAAAAAAAAAAAGGAAAAAACATACACATTATTAGGCTTAAAAAAGGGAGTAAATTAAGTGTAAAATGTATATCTGAGTATCTATGAAACAATAATACATGAGCACAAAAGAATGCATAAACAAATATATATATATATATACATACATATATATACATATATATTTGTATATAAGTATGTATGTATGTATGTATGTTTATACATACCAATGACAGCACAAAACTGTGAAATGCCTTAAAATGAACCTTGAAATTTTGCTTTCATTTGGTTGTATATAGCCGTATTCGTTTTTTTGCTATTTTGTTATATGACTATTTATTTGATTATTCATTTGCCCATATACTTTACTACTTGTTTTTTTTGCTTTTTAATAATTTTGCCATTCGTGAATTTGTAAAAATTAATGAAGTAAAGCCCTTCGAATTCGTTTCATCTGTAGAGTTATTTATATTATACTTATGAAGAACATGGAATAAGCCAGTTTCTTCGTTTTTTCGTTTCTTCGTTTTTTCGATTTTTTTTTCCTTTTCTTTTTTGTTTTCTTTCTTTCTTTCTTTCTTTCGTTCTTTCTTTTTTTTTTTTTTTTTGTGGGCTTGTATGTGTATCATCTACATATTTTTATTTTTTATTTTATCTGTTTATTCTTTCGCATATCACTCTGTAAAAGTCTTACGTATGCATTTCATGGTTATGAGGAATGCAGACAAAGATAGAATAATTTGTTTTTCATTTGTTTTTTATTCCTTTTTCTTTTTTAAAAGTCTACAATTTGAAAAACACAAGAACACACAGCAAGTGATGTAAATATGCGAATATATCCAAACACACTAACACACACTTACATAAATACATATACATGAACATACATATATACGTTCGTATGTGTAAGGGAACAATTTTCTTTATGCGCACATGTAGAAATGTAAAATGCATTGGTTGCAAATTATTGAATGATGTATAAATTTTTTTTTTTTTCTATTTTATATCTTTACTTTTACTTTTACTTTTACTTTTATTTTTATTTTATTTTTATTTTGTTTTTATTTTATTTTTATTTTATTTTTATTTTTATTTTATTTTTATTTTATTTTTGTTTTATTTTTATTTTATTTTATTTTTATTTTATTTATTTTTGTTTTTTTTGTTGATTAACAGGGGTAAAAAATAAAAAATTAAGTTCGTTGTGTAGTTCGAAGTTGCTCATGATTTTTCTGCAAATTTGCAACTGCGTTATTATAAAAAAGATAAAGATGATTTATATAAATATATACATACGTACGTATATATATACATATATATATTTAAGTACATACGTTTGTATGTTCGTATGATTGTACGCATGTGTGTATATTTGTATATTTGAAAGAATTAATAAAAAATTATGTTAATTTTTGTAGATACATGTTGTAATGAAGGGCGAACAAAAAAATGGAAAATTCTATATATATATATATATACATACATATATACGTACATACATACATACGTACGTACATATATATACATATATGTATACGTTATATATATAATATAAAACAAAAAAAAATAGCGTAGCTGGATAAGACGTTGGAAAGATTTACATTAATCTTTGTAAAGAACAGTGCACATAAATTTTTTATTCTGATTTAACGCTGTATACAATTAAAAAAGAAAAGAAAAGAAAAGAAGAAATACTCAAAGTTGTAAGTTGTCCTGCTAACCCTTTACAGAACAACAGTAAAAACAAAAAAACAAAAAAAAAAAAAAGGCATATGCTTGTTCCATAAGGCTCTGTACTAAACGTAATTGACTTTTGTGTACTCTTTTCAAAAAAAAATAAAAATTAAAATAAGTATAAGAAGAATTAGAATAAGAATAAGAATAAGAATAAGAAGAAAAGAAAAATAAAAAAAATAACAATAACAGTAACAATAACAATAACAGTAACAATAACAATAACAATAACTTTCGAACATCCTCTTCAATTTGCTAGATTTAAAAAAAAAAAAAAAAAAAAAAGAAGGATGGATGGCAAGAAGGGGGAAAAAGGAAAATGTAAGCTTAACGAAACAAGTCTCTTATATTTTTGCATATACGTGCATATATACACATAAGCACATACACATACACATGCACATACACATACACATACACATGCACATACACATGCACATACACATACACATACACATGTACTGTGTAAATATTATGTGCGCTATTTTTCCTATTTTCCCCTTTTCTAGTTTCCCGTTATTATGAAATAAAAAATTTCCATGTACTCGTCATACATGTTTGATAATTTTGAAAAAAAAAAAAAGAAAAAAAAAGAGCAAATATAAGGTGCAAAGCAAGGTAGAGTAATAGCTCAACCGTGCACCGATGTATACAGGTATAAATGTACAGAAAGGCAAATACAGCACTAGTACAAATGTGTACATCGTATATGTATGTAAGCGCAAGTGCTCAGACACGTAAAGCCGCCGATATATGTAACAGTACGATTAACGCTTCAACATGCTGGAACTTAAGAGAAAAATTGGAAGGGGATTGTACTACAATATGGTTATTCCGAAAAATTGGAAAAAAATAGTCTTCATGTTAGTGGTGGTACCCCCTACATATTATGCGTACAACAAACGAAATAGCAAGAATGAGTTCGAGACAATAAGAAATAATGACGATATAGAAAAAATAAAAATAATGAATATTAACAACATGTTCTCATATATTCCTTTACTTATGCTTACCATTTATGATAAGTATATATATAAAAATAAAATAATGAAAAAGATTTATTTTAAATATAGAACAACAAAATGTAGTCAAGATAGTTGTAATGTTATTATAAACATGTTAAGAGGGAGTGAAACTAATTTAAAGTATGATTTTATTTCAAATGAAAAAAATTTATTTAATAAATTATATGTTTATGAGATGATATTAGAAAAAAGCATTAAGTTTGCCATCCTCTCTCCTCAATTAAGTGTCTATATACTTCAGCATTTGTCCGAATACCTTGTTAATATGAACACAAAACTGTTTAATGAAAGGGATTTTACCCCACAACATAAACAAAGGGAAAAAACAAATAAAAGAATGCTCTTTTTATACTTGTTCAGATTGGTTAGAGGCATTCCGGGGGAAAGAAGTAGTCATAAGGGAGCGAGTAGTCATAGGAAGGATAAGAACAGCACTCACAATAGGGAAATGCATATATATAACACGGATAACATTTATGAAAGGTACAGTATACATAAATTTCAACAAATGAACAGGAAAAAAGTTAGGGGCGAAAAAGTGCGTAATGGAGGAGACCGTAACAATGAGGAGGACCAGGTGAGCTTGAACTTTTTGTACCTGCTCAACCAAGCATATGATAATGTTAACAGGGTTTGTCTAAATACCAACACGAACATTTACGTTAATTTTTATATGATTAACATTTTAAAATATATCTGTTACAGAAATTATCGAAACGTGCTTACGAATGATATACATTTTGAAGAGTTATGCAGAAGAAACTCGAAAAAAAGTTTGATTGAGCATATTTATTTTTATTTCTTTAACAGAAAAAATGAGTATAAAAAGGACAGAGAAGATTTAAATGAAAAAATCCTTTTTTATCATAATCCTTATGTTACTACTATTCCTATAGAATACAACAACATTTCGAATGGTATTGATTATAGTGGGAGTAGCAACGAAAGACGTGTAACATGTAGTAACTCAGAGAAGGGGAGTGGAACCTCCACGGAAGTAGAAATAATAAACAGTTCATTTTTTAAGTGGAATCCATTCACTAGTTTGAATATGAAGAGGAAAGTGCAAATTGACAGCATGCCGGAAGAAGCGAACATGAACAAAAGTAGTGTTAGTAAGTCTTTTCCCTGTGATGGTAGGACGACAGAAAAGGCGGGTGGCTGGTGGGGCAACGGAAGACGCCAGTGGGACTTAGGAATGAGTAGTAATAGTTTCGAAAGAGGAAGAAAAAATAAAATGCAAACAGATGAAGAAGTGGAAGTAGAAGCAATGGAAGTAGAAGCAATGGAAGTAGAAGCAATGGAAGTAGAAGCAATGGAAGAAGAAGCAATGGAAGAAGAAGCAATGGAAGAAGAAGCAATGGAAGAAGAAGCAATGGAAGAAGAAGCAATGGAAGAAGAAGAAGTTAACGTGGTGGAAAACATGCAGAAAAAGCTACTGAAAGATCGAAAGAGAATTTACGAGATTAAACTCATGAACGATTTGTACCTAGTACTGTTCCTAAGGCTACTATTCGAATGCTCTGTAAAAATGTTGAGTATTAAAAAGAATTTATATCTGCTGGAAAAGAAAAAGCAGTTTGATAGAGAAAATCGAATAATATATATGAACACGGCAGATGCGATAAACAACTTGAAGGGAAATTATTTAAAAAGAATGCGCATGACAGAGGGCAAAAGGAGGCACAGCCTTTTCTTTCGCCCCTACGGAAGATCAAAATGGGGATGTATTAGCGATATTAGCGTTAGCGGTGGTGGTAGAAGTAGTAGCGGTGGTGGTAGAAGTAGTAGCGGTGGTGGTAGAAGTAGTAGCGGGGGTGGTAGTAGTGACAGTGGAACGGCCTGCTTAACTGCAAAAGATGCATTCGTATTTTTGAAATATGTGAAGAAGGGTAATGGTACATGCGAAATGATGAAGTGCTCAGCAAATGGCAGTGATGCTTATTCTGCTCTGTTTTACCCGAATGAAGAGGATTTCAAAAAAGGAATAGAAACGAGGGGTACAATAGGTAGACCCTATATGAGTGTTAGTAGCGAAGGAAAGATTAAATTCCTTCTCTCGTCGTATGTACATAAATTATTAAGGAAAAAAAATGAATGGATTAATATGTTCATTTCAGAATGGAAAAGAATACTTGATAAACATATACAAAAAGTACATAGTTATGTAGATGATAAGGTACACAAAATAAAAAAAAAAATTAATTATTTAATCTTTAATATGGATGAGGCTTTAATAAATGTATACCATAACATAATTCATGAAAAGAATATAAATAAAATCAAAATACACTTGAACAATTGTAAAGAAAAAGATATTGATCTAAAAAAATTTGAAGACATATACTCATCCATGGTTACTAACTTGAATAACATTCTTTCATTTGTCTATGCATGTGATCATCAGAAAGGGGCTTACAAAATTTTAAATCTATATCAAAATAATATATTCTATGAATACAATTACTTGAATGAATACCAGAACAGCTTTTATAAAAACCACGTAAAGAAATACTTGTGCTACTTTGAAGATAATTTTTTATTCCATTTGTATGGAAGTGGAGTTGGGAATAACGTGGAAGACACACCAGGGATTACCACTGCACTTGCTGCTACACCAGATGGGAACGTTCTCCCAGGGTTCAGCACGAACGATCGAAGTAGCTACAAAAACATAGAGCATGTTTTCCACTACTGCAAGAATGACATACACCTGTTGCTGTTTCTATACTGCCAACGTATTAGAAATTGCTTTTACATATTTACATATATATATAAAAAATACAATTTAAAAAAAAATTATGGTTTGAAGTATATGTTTTATAAACTACATTTTTTTATTTTATCGAATAAAAGGTCTTCGATCTTTTTGGGAGATTTCCCATATCTTGTTTCTAATAACAATCTTTTTACAGCCTTTTCTTTTTTTTATTTTTTATGTTCATATGTATATTTCTTATGTTTCCTAGTTCATCAAACCACTACTTTTTATCCTTGCATCAATTACTTTAACGTATTTGCTCAACGGGGTATGTATATCTACCTGTACAAATTATGCAGCAACGTTAGGAACCTCCACAGTTAAGCACTAGCGCACACATGCACGGTGAATGAACGGAAATACACGCGAGTATAAGCGAGTAGAAGTGAGTAGAAGCGAGTAGAAGCTAGTAGAAGTGAGTAGAAGCGAGTAGAAGCTAGTAGAAGTGAGTAGAATCGAGTAGAAGCTAGTATAAGTGAGTAGAAGCGAGTAGAAGCTAGTAGAAGTGAGTAGAAGCGAGTAGAAGCTAGTAGAAGTGAGTAGAATCGAGTAGAAGCTAGTATAAGTGAGTAGAAGCGAATAGGTGCGACTCAGATTTGTATCGTATCGCATCTTGCTTGCTGCGAAGGGGGATGGCACAAAATAAAATAAATCGAAACAAATTAAAATATAATAAAATGAAAAATATTAAAATAAAAAATAATATAACGAAACAAATTAAAGTGCAATAAAAAGAAATGGAAACTAGTCGATGCACTTCGAACCATAGCCGAGTCAAACTTTCGCGTTACATTGCGGGCATGCTTCTAACTTCTCGGGTATGTCCTTATCACCTATAAATAGAGTTAAAGGTGTACATATATATATATATATATACACATGAGATAACTTCTAAACGTGTTTAACTAGACTAAAAATAAAATGTGGGTATATAATAATGCTTCCTACTTGTATTGAAAATGTGGTAATTACAATTGGCGCACTTGAATTTAAAATGCTTCTCTACAGGGGAAAAAAAAAAAAAAAAAAAAAAGGAGTCTAACTATGCATACGTGCAGTATGCGAAGACTACTCTACAACTCTATAATATAAAAATGCAAGTTATGGGGAAAAAAAAAGAAAAAATTGGGCGCAAAAATAGGCATTACACAACAAATGTAGTGTGCTCCCCCGTACGTGCAGTAATGCGTACCCATACACTTGTTTACATAACCATGCATATATATACACATGTACACGCGTATGTACGCACGCATCTACGCTTTGCACATTTTACTTCTTCGATGAGTGGGCTCAGTCACTATGTTCGCTGCGTTTTCTACTTTATCTTGTGTAGCTCTCTCTGGAATGTCCTTGTGAAATATAGAGTTGTCAATGTGAGGAGCAACAACTAGCTTATAGTTGTATTTTAGAACATCTAATACCGTTTTTTCATTTTTGTTTATAGGATACCTTTCATTAATAATGTCATACTGATACTTGAATTTTAAGTATTCCATTTTTTGAAGATAATATAAAACTTTTATTCGTAGCCTTTCGTACAGTATATCATTCGTTAAATTTATATCCTCTTCATTTGTGCTTATTTTTTTAAGCTTAAAATTTGTTATTTCGTTTGTAGATGATGTCGTTTTATCTGGATTTTTTTTTTTTTCTTTTACTATCGTTGTAGGTGCTATTGATGCTTCTGTTTCATTTGCATTTTCATCAAGTTTTATACTTTCCATAAATTTTTTAAAATTCATATCTGCCTGTTCTATGAACTCATTTTTAATATCTTCAATCGACATGTTTTTCTCTCTTGTACATTTCTCTATGTACTCGTCTATGTTCTTTTGCACAGCTTTAACTCGGTCCCTATCCTCATCCCCATAAGGATCATCATCCTGGTCAGCATACTTATCGTCATACTGATCCCCATACTGGTCTTCATACTGGTTATCATACTTGTTATCCTCGTAAGGTTTACCACATCTATCATCATCGTAGCTGCTGGCCTTTTTCCTTCTATTTCTAAAGCTGTATTCATTTTCGTCAAAATAGTACAGTTCTTGATCTGTATCGATGAATCGAATAATCGAATCATTAAAGGACTGTAACTCTTCGTATGTTTTTCTTAATTCTTTTAAATTTTCATTGTCATCAACATTAACATCAGTGTTATCATCAATTGAAACATTAACTACATTACTTTCTTTATGCCCCTCCATGGATGATGAATTAACATATCCTCTAATGATATCCTTGCTCCCTTTACTCTTTTCTATCTCTATGCTTTTTTCAAAAAGTTTTAATAAATCTTTATAATCGTAACTAAAATATAACTCCTCATCTTTTACATGCAGTTCAATTTTATTCATTGCATCTTTTATATCATACTTTATTTTTTTTTTTTTACAAAAAAGACTATATCTGTCAAGCTGCCTTCTCACCAGCTCATTTACACACTCTTCGTATATTCTTCCTGCGGCGATGAAAAAGGAAAAGAAAAAAAAAATTGGTCAACGAGATGAATAAGAGGAGTGTATGCATGTGGGGTACGTGATGTAGAAAGAAGGGAGGTACATTATTTTAGAGACTCCACCCATACGTGCATATTGAGAGTAATCATACTCTCCTCACATTCTACTAAATGAAGCAAAATAGTACTGCATTATGATTAGCAAAACTTGGGAAGATTCTTGCAATCATTTTTTTTTTTTTTTTTTTTTTTTTTGCTAACGTATGCCGCATGGTCTATTCATCTTTTTTTTTTTTTTTTTTTTTTTGCTAACATATGCCACATAGTCTATTCATTTTTTTTTTATCAGGTTGCACATGAACATACTGTTCTAACTTGATTAGAACAACAATGTGCAAACAGCTTGAGTTACTGACTTTTTATGTTTTGTATCGTTTCCATTAGTTTCTGCTTGCTTTTGAAAAAGTCGATAATGTGCACCATCGAAAAAAGCTGTAAATGAAACGAGGGCAGGAAAAGTGAGCAGCGAAACGCCTAGTCATTTTTGTTTAAAGTTTAGAATTTTAATTTGATGCATAATTTTTTATTTTTAATTTAAAGTTTCCATTTTGTATTTTCCATTTTTATTGTTTCCCCTTGCGAAATAAAGCATTTCGAGGTGATACATTTTTTAAACAAAAAAAAAAAAAAAAAAAAAAAAAAATTACTTCTATGTCTTCATCTTTTAAAAGAAAAAAGTGTAAGGCTAGAAAACTCTCTGCCTCTTTTGGTTCCTTAACATGTTCGCCTATATCGTTTAGAATGGAGCATATCTGCAGTAGAGTGGGGGAAAATAGAGGTACGCACGTAAATTCACATGCATGCATACGTATATTTAAGTATACGTATATGCAAACATACACACGCATGTGCTCATGACCAAGAGGAACGGCTTCCACCCGAAGTGTAGCATTACCAGCGCTTTGTCTACATCGAAGTGCTTAACCAGATAAGATATACTGTTTATAATCTTGAACGTAATACGTGAAAATACTGCGTGCTGCAAAATCTTTTTCATGTTTTCTTTTTCTAATTCTTTCTTCTCCTCGTTCTGTACAATTTGTTTGATTGCTGCTAAATCATTGATATTCGAGATTATGCTCTGCAAAAATTTCTAGAAAAAAAAAAAAAAAAAAAAAAAATACAAAGCCGAAATCAAAACATATGTGCGCATAAGAGCAATTAAACATATACGAATGTGAATAGACATTTGGATGACCAGGCTACACACTCGTTTGTCATCCGCCTTGCACGCAAGGCGAGTGATCTCCCGTGTGTGTGAGGCTCGGTACTCATCTAACCTCATCTTCGTCGTTTTTCAAATAACTAAAAAAATGCAATCCCCTTTTTAGCTTGTCAAAAAGAAAGAGGTTGTTATATGCTTTTCTAAAAGAGGTATTGTTAAAAGTTGTTCTCTTGTTTATTTTTTTTAGCTTTATGCGAGGACAAAAAGATTTATTATTTCTTACATTGTTAAGAAACAACTGTTTATTATTTATTAGACAAACAGAATTTAATTTACCAAATAGGATAATGCACAAAAGAACGACATTAACATTTCTAAAATACATCTTAGAAATGACATAACACACTGATGAGTTTTACGAGCATTAAAATGAGCAACAAATAAAACGATTAAGCATTGAAGCGGTGAAAGATTCAAGCATTGAAACGGTGAAACAATGAAGTAGTGATGCAATGAAGCAGTCGTAAAAACGAACAAATGGAATGCCATGTCAAAACAAGAACTACTCAGAGTTTACAAATCTACTGAAAAAAAAAAAAAAATAAATAAATAAAAAAAGGGAATCTCCTTTTTTGCTTCCGTATTCTCATTTTCTCATGATACTCTTATATTTTTATCCAAACGCTTTATTTCCTCGTTTTTACGGATCTACTGACCAAATAAAAAGAAATTACACATTCTTCACTGCTTTGCATTCTTGAATTTATTTTTTCTTTTATGCGTGTTGTAAATTTGTTTGTAAGGGTTCTATTTTGCTTCGTTATATTGTGTTATATTATATCATGTAACAATTTTTTTTTTTTTTTTTTTTTTTTTTCTGCGCTATATTTGTAGTCTCCAAATTCGCGCACTACGAATTTACTGATTTTTTCTTATCTCCCGTTATATCTTACGTTATTTTATTATATTGTATTATATTGTATTATATTGTATTATATTATATTATATTATATTGTATTATATTGTATTATATTATATTGTATTATATTATATTATATTTTGTTTTATTTATTTATCTATTTATCTATTTATTTATTTTTTTTTTTTTTTTCTTTTTTGTTCTTTTCCATTTTGTGCTTTACCCCCTTTTCACAAGCACTACTTTTTAGACTCATGCCATAATAATGTTGAACATCTTAACCTTTGTATTGTTTTACACCTTATTAAATGATAACATTATAACAAATAATAAACTACCTCATTCGATTTATTCATATGTTATACATAATAACAGGAATGTTGCTTTTTTTAAAAGCAAGCACAGAAAAGCATACGTTAAAAAAAAGACTATAAACTATGAAGATGGTATTAATGAAAAGAAGCATCAAAAAAAAAAAAAAAGTCCATGTGAACAAATTTATAGGAATGTTTCATCGATAGCAGCCTGTTGTAAATGAAACTCCTTTCAGTGCTCATCTGTTCATCCCGCACATGGAGCTTACATTTTTGTTTCATCGTTTTGTTATCACATTATATATTTTATTATTTTGTTATCCATTCCGCTATTTACTCTGTTATTTTGTTATATATTTTATATTATATGTATATGTATATACATATATATATATATATATATATATATATATATATATATATATATATATATATTTTTTTTTTACTTTTCCGTCCCTTCTTGCCTCCTCCAGTTGTCACACAGAAAGACATTTCTCACATCAATACAATGGCGTTAGCTCTACTGGAGTTTAAAGTACACATAATTTGCATTTCCTTTTGTGCGCAATGAGCAACTAGTTGACGTTTTTCGCTCGTTACGTGTGCATTAATGTATATATATATATATATAAGTATGTGTATGTGTATGTATGCATGTGTATGTATGTATGTGTATGTATGTATGTGTATGTATGTATGTGTATGTATGTATGTGTATGTATGTATGTGTATGTATGTGCATGTATATGTATATGCGTGTGTGTGTTTGCATGAATGTACATGTAAATAAGTCTGCCAGCGCGTAATTATTTCTCAATTTTTTTAAAACCCCTTTTGAAGAAATTACATAACAACTTAATGGTGCCGGAGAATTACATCCTTAAGTCAGAAGACAATGAAAGTAAACGAACTTTTGAGAAATGCAAAAAATGGTTAAGGGAATACTTGAGCTCGTGCTCCATTTTGCATTCAGCATTTTCCATATCATTTGTATTTTCTTTTTTCCTCCTCTCTTTTTAGACTTAAAAAATTATAAACTGTGGAAAAAGTTGCAAGACATTAAAAATGAAAAGAGTGACAAAAAAAAGAAATACATTTATCTTGTTTTGAAGAAGATGGATTTCCCTCTAAATACTATATTTAGTAACTAGCTAGCCATTTTTTTTTTTTTTTGTGTGTGCATGTGTGTATGTGCATGTATATGTGTGTGCACCTTACCTGTTCAGGTAAAATAAACAACTTTGTATCATTGCTCCGTTGTAATTTTCTTGACACAGGTAAAGAAGAAATAGAAAATTTCGAAACTGACGATGTGGAGATTACAACAATGTCCCATTTATCAAGTATGTAGTAAATAAATATCGTAGTAAAAAGAGGAGTGCTTATAAACAGAAAAGGTGGTAACGTGCATGTATATATATGTATATATATATATATATATATATATATATATATATATACATATGCGTAAGCATACGTAAAAACATACATAATAACATGCGTAACAACACACACGTGCGGATGTAGTAAATACTTAGTAAAAACGCACATACAAACATGGGTGCAATTTTTGCTTAATCATTTCAACTTCGCGCAGCTGAGGAAAACGTACATTTCGATTTTGACGAGAGACAGGAGGTCCGCAAGGAATTATTCTCGCCTTATATCAAAAAGGCAAAAGGTTATTGCTTGTTCATAATTTTTGTTTTATTATAATTAATGTGATTTGATATAAAATAATTTGCTGTAATTTAATTTAGCACAACATAATTTAGCACAACATAATTTAGCACAACATAATTTAGCACAACATAATTTAGCATAATATAATTTAGCATAATATAATTTAGCATAATATAATTTAACATAATATAATGTAGTGTAATTTAAAGCCATTTAAAATAATTTGGTTTATTTTATTTTATTTTATTTATTTTTTTTTTTTCGCTATTGTTTTGTTAGATAAAAAAGGTGAAAATGTAAAGGATTTTCTAGCCTTATATAAGTTCATACCGAAAATAAGTGAACAGGTTTGTCACAAGAGAAAGAGAAAAAAAAAAAAAAAAAAAAAAAAAAGAGAGGAACAATTTGACGGTCCATTTAATTAGGGAAAATACGCGTTTGTGTGTATTTATTCATCTGTTCGTTCATTTGTTTATGCATTTTTTTTTTGTTTTTTTTTCCTTTTTTGTGTTTACCCTCCCGCAACAGAGTGAACTACCTCCATACTCCAACAGAAGTGTTCGAAAGAAAGGAATTTTAAAATATATTTTAGAAGACTTAAAAAAAGACGAGATATTTAACTCGCATTACAACTACTACTATGACAATATCTACAATAATGTAAATGATGATGACATAAATGACTACTTTAAGCTCGTTATGAAGTTCAGACGATCCAACGAAAGTTATGATTTTTTTGTTAACAGAAGAAGATCCTTTTTTAGTGGTACCTTTTCAGCATGTTCTTTTTTTTTTTTTTTTTTTTTTTTTATAGCATTGTCGTTCTTCTGTGTTCATCTGTTTATCCGCGTGTATAACTGCTAATGCATCCCCTTGTACGCTTTCTAATGCATCCACTCGTACACTTGCTAATATATCCACTCGTACACCTACTAATACATGCTTACACCTATGCATGTCTCTTATCTTTTAGAAGAAAATAGGAAAGAGAAGAAGTTTTTCCTGTATACTCGAAAGGAAATCGAAGGAGCACACTCCTACGACTTTGACAAATGGTAAGTTAAATTTTTACTCTATTTCGTTAAGTTTTTTAGAAGAATAATTTCTTTCTGTACATTCCTTTTTTTACCCCTTACCCCCTATTTCGTAACTCTCTTAGGTCCTTTTCCGACTTTGTAGAAGCCTTAGTTTTTTTTAATGTAAAAATGATTTTAAAGAAAGCGCTGAAAAGACAGCAGAGAAAATTAGGACATGCACATGTTTTATTATTTTTTACTACTATTTTTATTATTTTTATCATTTTTATTATTTTTACCATTTCTGCTATTTTTACCATTTCTGCTATTTTTACCATTTCTGCTATTTTTACCATTTCTGCTATTTTTACCATTTCTGCTATTTTTACCATTTCTGCTATTTTTACCATTTTGCTATTTTTACCATTTCTGCTATTTTTACCATTTCTGCTATTTTTACCATTTCTGCTATTTTTACCATTTCTGCTATTTTTACCATTTCTGCTATTTTTACCATTTCTGCTATTTTTACCATTTCTATTATTTTTATATTTATTTTTTAATTTTTTTTTTCCGTTTTTACAGGAATTGTACCTAGATTTAAATAAAGAGAAGTATGAACAATTTAGAAAAGGTGAAGGAAGTGAAGAGTTGGATATCACTGACTTTAACTCACTGGATCCTGGTTTTGTCGTTCCGAGTGAGAGCAAGCGGATGTGTTTATACACACACGTAGTTACGTTTTTGT